>NC_081343.1:23685347-23698570 GCF_029784015.1 Lycium ferocissimum
TCATCATTCTTCGTCACAAATAATATCGGAGCACCCCAAGGGGAGACACTCGGTCTAATGAACCCCTTGCTCAATAGATCCTGCAGTTGTTCCTTAAGTTCCCTAAACTCGACGGGTGCCATTCGATATGGTGGGATAGAAATGGGGCGAGTGCCGAGCTTCACATCAATGCAGAAATCAATATCGCAATCGGGTGGCATGCCCGGTAATTCTGTTAGGAATATCTCCGCGAACTCGCTCACAATAGGGATAGACTCAAGAGGTGGGGATGCAACAGTCGTATCATGAACGTGCGCCAGATACGCTAAACATCCCTTTCTTACTAACCTCTTCGCCTGAAGGTATGAAATGATTTTCTTCGAAGCGGGACTAGGAGTGCCCCTCCACTCTAGCCTAGGAGTGCCCCTCCATTCTAAGATGGTAATGATTAAAGAGGAGTAAATGATTAGGCAAGACTTTACGTCCAAGAATTTCCTCAATTTCTCCTCTAGAACAAGTCTCTCAAGCCCCAATACCGAGTTATGTCAAAAATGAGGGTCTAAGCCTTGTTTTAAGACACATTTGATGAACTCTGCCCCTACCCGTGACTGCTTACAGCGAAGGTATTGCCACTTACAGGGCGGTGCCGCTACTTCGGGAGTACGGGTCCCGACTGACTACGGCGGCTGGGCTGTCTTTAACCGGGTCACCGTCGCAACGGTAAGGTGCAATTTCACTTTGACGCCACAATGATGTGCCCTTGATTCACACCTCGAAAAATTAGTTATCGTACTGTGAGTAGACTAGAGTAAGTATTGGAGCTCTTATGACCATAAGCAGGATATTTGGTAGCTTTAAAAGTGTATGCGATAAGAACGTGGAGTTATATGAATTGGTGAGACTAAGTTCGTCAAAGGAAAGTGAAGTATAAGTTATATTTGGGAACGGTTCTATAATTATAGAGCTAATGATTATTTGGAAGGTCTTAAGGATGAGTTATATGGTTCCTTCAATTGTTAATGAAGTGTTAGACAAATGTTAAAAAGGTTCCATAAGGATCGGAGAGCAAACGAATCATCGAGAGCATTTTCGAAAAAAGGGTGAGTTATACGACCAACTATACGGTCCGTATAGTGGTCCGTATAACTACCACAGAATGGACCAGTCTCTGATGGACTTATACGGTCATTTATATGGACCGTATAAAATTATACGAACCGTATAAGTGTCCGTATAAAATCATTACGGGTCAGATTTTTGCCATTATAAACATAAGTCCCAAGTTCTTATTTATCATTTCTCAACTTCTCCACACCTCTTGAAGCCTCTAGAAAATACTATACACCATACCAACACAAATTGAAGAGAGATTAAAGATCCAACATCATTATCCAAGGAAATCAAGTGCAAGGATGCTCTCTGTGGTTCTTGCTGACCAAGCCCTTTGGAGTTGAAGTTGGGGCTTTTCTCAAATGGAGTATTTTCATCCAAGGACCATTCCTATGTGATCAAAGGTGAGTTTCACATTTAATCCATGTTAATAACAGTATTTGGTTGTAGGATAACTTAAGTAAAGGAAAGGAGTAGAATATGAAGCTCAAAGTGGAATTAATAGTATTCTTGAATAGTGACTTGACATGAATCATAGTTCTTGATGTGCCATGAGTATGATCTTGTGGTGAATGACATTAAGAATGTTGAAGAAGCATTATATGTGAACAAATATGGTGGTACGCCATAGTTATGGTTATGGATGACATTGGAAGGGCATT
Organism: Lycium ferocissimum; assembly: GCF_029784015.1. Classification (NCBI taxonomy): domain Eukaryota; kingdom Viridiplantae; phylum Streptophyta; class Magnoliopsida; order Solanales; family Solanaceae; genus Lycium; species Lycium ferocissimum. Next base: position 23,687,099 of record NC_081343.1, read on the forward strand.
GTAAGAATCGAATAATGTTTAACTTGAAGAAGTTTATTGATTATGATGTCTTGGCTGTTGTTAATGGTGTTTGGGAGTTGTTTATTATATGGAGAAAGTTGTAAAAACAAAGGAAATGCTGCCCAATTTTCATTAGCTCTTAGTCGAATTAGCTTAATCTTAAGTATGTTTTCGATTATCTAATTATAGTGCGAACTCTCTTGAATGTAGAATCGTAAGCTTGGAAGAAGAGCGTTTAGTCGTCAAGAAGACATAAAGGTATGTGAGGCTATTTCCCTTCTTTCAAAGGCATGACACTTACATTGTGATTTCTTCCCTATAATTTCCATGACCTTCTTACATTCCAAAGTTGAAAGTCTAAGATTATTAAGAATCTCTCATGAGCTAGAGACAAGATATGTTTTATGATAATGATGATGATGATGATCCTATTTTTTTCGCAGATTCCGAAGCTATGAGATGATGCTATTATGAGTTGACAATCTTATTCATGAATTCATTGATGTTATTTCTTGTTATAGTCTCACCTTATAATATTAGCTCCTTCAAGGTGAGACATAGTGATGATGAATGTTCCATAATACAATCGGAGGTCACCGACCTTACGTCACTCCGATATGATTGTAGCTTTGATTGTGCTCACATGCATGCTTATTTTTATATATGACTATACCGGCCGGGCAGACACCACTACGCTGGGTATAAGTGGGCGGCTTATGGATGATGATAGTTACATCGGGCCTAATTGGCCGGGCAGTCACCACTAGTGGGCGGCGTGAGATGACTATCCCGGACGCGGGCTTGTGATGATATATGACTCAGATAGCTTACTTATATATATGTGTGTTATGATGTTGTTTTTAAAAGTAAAAGTTAGCATGCATGGTATCCACCTTAAGAGGTAATCATATGTGCAGGTCATCTCTTTATCTCATGTTCCTTATCTCTTTATTATGTCATTATTCATGCCTTACATACTCAGTACATTATTCGTGCGACGTCCTTTCTTTTGTGGATATTGCGTTCGCCGCGAGGTAGACAGGGAGACGGTCCAGATCCCTAGGAGCACTATCAGCAGATACACAGGAGCACTCCACTTCTCCGGAGTTGTCGTTTATCGGTATATTCTTTTGTGCACATATTTGGGGCATGGGGGGGGGGGGGTCCGTCCGTCCTTATGATTTTAGTACTTCAGTTAGAGGCTCGTATATACCTACGTGGGTAGTAGATATCCTATGATCTCCTCAGAGTATATTTTGTATATTATTTTGTAGCCTTGTGGGCTTATATGTATATATATATATGCATGTTTCGGGAGATTCGGAAGTTGGTTTATGACAAGTCCTATGTTGAAAAGGGTAGTTGTCCAGGTTGGGTATGATAGATAGCATTGTGAGTGGTGCTCGGTAGCCAGCTTCGGGTACCCGTCATGGCTCACTAGTTGAGTCATGACATCGCCATAGCGGGCACCGGACACCAAATGTCCATTTTTTTCTTTAAGTCTTCCCTCGAATTTTTGGGTTATTCCCGAGGCCATCTGCTCATATTCTGACCACCCAAACTCATACAAAAATAAGCTACGAACATTCTTATGGTCTCGGAATTTCCAACGGAGGTCCTGTTGGCCGGGTCAACCACCGATGCCTACCTCCCATTTCCCATCCAAAGTCCCAAAATGCACCTCAATGCATTAGGGACCGAACCATTGTACACACATGTTCTAAATAACCCTCCGGACCTCTCGGAGTTGATGAAACTCCGAAAAAGTCCATTTGCCCAAAAGTCAACCTCGGGCCAAAATAAGTCAATAGACGCTCGGAAGTGGCGAAAGTGCCCAAAAGAACTATAACGACCAAACGGGCCATTACAATGAGTTCACCTCTTTAAACAAGTTTCAACTTCAACACCATCAATCATAGAACATTCACATGAGATAGTCAAGTTATTCGAGTTCGAATATATATATATATATATATATATATATATATATATATATATATATTCATGATTGTTTTACTCCCTAAGGGATGATTAAAAAGTTAGATATATATATATATATATATATATATATATATAGATATAGATATATATAGATATATATAGTACAAACAAGGTTTAATGTTACCCCTCGGACATTCATGTCATTGTGCTGTGAATAGACTAACGCAAGCTTAAGATGAACATGAAGTCCATATGACCTTAAGGAGGGTATTTGGTAGCTTAAAGGTGCATAATAAAAGATTTTTGAAGTATTACAAATCGGAGAAATTAAGTTCGTTGAAGGAAGTGAAGCATAAGTTGTGTTTGTGAAGGTTTAGCTATTATTGAGGTAACGATTGCTTAGTAATGTATTGAGGAGAAGCTATAGGGCTCCTTAGATGGTTAATGAAGTATTATACAAGTGCCAACAAAGTTCCATAAGGATTTGGGATCGAACGAATCAACAAGGATAATTTCCAAAAAGTGGAGTTATACGACCACTTATGCGGTCCGTATAACTTTATATAGTCCGTATAAGGTCCGTATAACCTTTCCAGAGAAGGCCAAACCCTGGTGGCATTATACGGTCACTTGTACGGATCGTATAAAATTATACAGACCGTATAAGTGTCCGTATAACTCAATCGGGTCACTTTTTCTAGATTTTTTCTCTTTTTATACATATATATGACCCATGGTCATTTAATTCATTTCCCACATTCTCCACAACTCTCAAAATCTCTAGAACATTCCCCACACCATATCCACACAAATCCAAGAGAAATCAAGGATTAATTACCAAGAATCAAGAGTATCAAGTGAAGGAAGGCTCACTAGGGTTTGTAGAAGTCAAGATTCCCGTTGGTATTGAAGTTAGGGTTTCTCTCAAGTGAAGTACATTCATCCAAAGTTCATTCTTATATGATAAAAGGTGAGTTTTACATCTATTTCATGTTATTAAGAGTACTTAGTTGTTGAATGACTTGAATGATTGGAAGAAAGGAGAATATGGCCAAGTATGGATTTAAGGGTATTTTGAGTAGTAAGTTAACTTGAGTTATGATTCTTAGTATACTATGAGTATAGTCTTGTTGTGAATGACACTAATGATGTTGAGGAAGTATTATATGTAGATGAATATGGTGTTGTGTTGTAGTTATTGATATGGATGACTTTGAAAGGGAGTTTTGATAATTAAACAATGCTTAACTCGAAGAAGTCTATTAACTATGGTATTGTGGGTGTTGCTATTGATGTTTGGGAGATGTTTACTATATGGATAAAGTTGTTGGAACAAAGGAAATGCTATCCAGTTTTTGTTAACTCTTAGTCGCTTTAGTTTAGACTTAAGCATGTTTTAAATGACCTAATTTAGTACGAATTTTCTTAAATGTAGAGTTGTGAGCTTGGAAGGAGAACGTTTAGTCGTTAAGGAGACGTAAAAGGTATGTAAGGCTGGCCCCTTTCTTTCAAAGGCAATGACTCCTATATTACGATTTTCTCTCTATATTTCGATGACCTTCTTACATCCCAAAAGTTGAAAGTTAAAGATTCTTAAGAGCTTCTCATAAGAAAGAGATAAGATGTGTTCTATGATAATGATGATGATGATTTTACTTTTAGAGATTCCAAAGCTTATGAATTGATGCTATTATGAGCTTAATGATCTTATTTCATAATTGCTTTGATGTTATTCATCGTTGGCTATCTCAACTCATGATACTAGTTCCTTCAAGGTGAGACATAGTGATGATGGTTGTTCCATAATATAATCGGAGGTTACCGACCTTACGTCACTCCGATAGAGTTGTAGCTTTCACTTGGACTCTCATGCATACTTTATGTTATGTATATGTATGATTACACCGTGCCTAGTTGGCCGGAAAGACACCACTACGCTGGGCGTAGTGGGCGGCTATGATGATGATTACACCGTGCCTAGTTGGCCGGGCAGTCACCACTAGTGGGCGGCGTGAGATGATTACCCCGGACGCGGGAGGCTCGGACGCGGGCTAATGATGATAGATGACTCAGACAGCTTACTTATGTACATATACGTGCGATATGATTTTGTTTTAAGAGTAAAAGTTAGCATGCATGACTCCGCCTTAAGAGGCAATCAGTTACAGGTTACTCTTTCATCTTATGCTCTCTTATTTATTTATTATGTTGTTATACATGCCTTACATACTCAGTACATTATTCGTACTGATGTCCTTTCTTTTATGGATGTTGCGTTCATGCCCGCAGGTAGACGGGAAGACAGCACAAACGCTTAGGAGCTTGATCAACAGATATACAGGAGCACTCCACTACTCCGGAGTTGCCGCTTATTGGTATATTCTTTTGTGCACATATTTGGGACATGGCGGGGTCCTATCCCGTCCTTATGATTTCAGTACTCCAGTTGGAGGCTCGTAGGTACATATGTGTGGGTAGTAGATGTCTCATGACCCTCTTACTGTATATCATGTATATCATTTCGTAGCCTCGTGGGCTTGTACATATATGTATATTTTGAGGAGCATTCGAAGATCATTTCATGATAAGCTTGTGTTGAGAATGGTGTATGCTCAGGTTGAGTTTGATCATAAGCCTGAAAGGTGGTGCTCGGTGGGCTAGCTCTGGGTACCCGTCATGGCCCTCTAGTTGGGTCGTGACATTTAATGTGGGCTTGTCCCTTACGCACACAAACCACAACCAAAGTGTTCATAAAATCATTCGAAAGAGTATGTTAAAAAAGAGACATACCTCAAATCACGCTAAAAGCTAGAAAAACGAAATTCCCAAGGTTCAACAATCAATCTACAATCGATTTAGATGAGAAATATAAAGCTTTATTCATTTTTAAAAACTTTCTTTACGTTTCAAAAACTAGGGCTCTTCTAAGCCTACAAACATGTTCTTGAACCTTATGTGAATCATTAGTGGATTCCAATCACGTAGAATAATCTATACTAGCCTAAAAGTCATTAACTAAATCAGGAAAACCAAAGTTCATACCTTTTAGACAAAGTTCTACACACCCCTTCTTCTCCTCTCTTGAGTTTTCAAGAATCTAGGGTTTGGAGAGATGAACTAAGGTTAATTTGATATGATATTGATGTAGTAATGATGGTAATTGACCGAGAACTTACCGTGGATGTTTTGGGGAAGTTTTATGGTTGTTTCCTCTCAAAAAGTCAGCCAAAACGAAGTGGGAAACTTATAAAGTTCGAAACTAGAAAAATAATGGGCCACCGCACCCTTGCATCATGGACCCATCATAGATCAGACCACCTATGGCACCCCTACCATGCAGTGGTGCTGCACAAGGCAATATTCTGGTCAGAACCAAGTTCTAATCGCGACACCCTTGCGACGCGACTGCCGATTGTTGCTCAGTGAAATGGTCACAACTTTTTGTGTGTTGCTTCGATGGATCTGGGCCACCTACCATTGGAAAGGTATTTCAAAGACCTACAATGTTCATGTTTTGAATTTTATCAGATTCACAATGAAACTATCCACAAAATAGGAAATGGTAAGAAGCTCTTCGGACTTAGACGAATTTAGAAGCCCTTAAGAACTTCACTTTTTGGTTTGACTTCAAAACGACTGTTTATCACCCGAATTCATCCCGAAAGGATTCATATAGCTAAAATATCATCTTAATACTAGTTTTTACACATTCACACCTAACTTAGATTTATGAGATGTTACAGTTTAAGTCCCTCAAATTTGTTACTACATCTAAACTTCCATAACTCCCAATAAATGATAGGAGGTAGGTTTTTAGTGATGTAGTTAGTGATGGGGTTTTGGGACTTGTGGCTCCACCAATTAAGCAGAATCATTTTAAGGTTAGCATTCCTTTAACCAATGCCCAAAGGACCTGCAAACATTTTGCAGATAGGCATGAATATTCCGAATAAGAGATGATAGAGAACGAATGAATGTAATGCAATGCACTGGCCAATAATAAATCTTGGTACACACATGTTATAGGCCATGCAGTCTAGTCGTAACCCATAGGGGACTCGTGAGGTCCGTATACTACCCGAAATCATTTCCCATCAGGTTCTTAGCCCTTTAGGCTTCCAATCTCAACACTTAGACCATTCGGCTGTCAGTAATCTCATCACCCCATTCGAAACCATTTCTCATCAAACTTATATGAATATTACTCTTACCTGTTTCTCGGCTCGAAGACCGCCTTGCATCTCTTTCCATGACTCAATCCAACAATTATATAAGTATGAATGATCACAATATGCACAATATCATAAAGTAAATAGTAGAAAGACCACAATGTTCCAACAATGCTCGTAGGCCCCATTTAACCAGAGAATAGGAAGATAGCATGTAAGAAGTGACAGACATAACACATGGAAGACAAACACTGACAAGTTCATATAATAAGCTATCATCTACTAGAACACAACTAGGTGCTAGATTTTTGCATATCAACATCCATAATTCATCATTATACCTTTGTACACTACCGTTACAAATACACCGGCAACCACTCAATTGCTCATTTCAGTCACAAGTGTGGTACCCCCTTTTCTATCACAAGTGTTGTACCCCCTTTCCACTCCCTCAACCCCTCAGTATTTGTAAGTTATATACGCCTGGTCGTGTTTTCAAGTTATCACCTACCCGGGCCCGAAATTTTAATTATTTTCCCGATTTTTGCATTCCATTTTCTTGTGTCTCTCAACTAGTAAACAATTAGTAGTTGTTCCTACTTGTGTTTGCTAGTTCTTGTGTCCGCATTTCTTTCGTGCCAATTCTTTCGTACTTTTCTTCGTTGTTAATTTCTTGGTTCAAGTCCGTTAGATTGAATTGAGTCGTTCGTCTTTCTTCGAGTCTAACAAGAATCCATTCCGACCTCAAGTAGCAATTGTGCACCTTGCAAACAACCGAATCCAATCGAGAATCAACAACGCCCAATCCATTTGAGTGGTAAAAGGCAAAGTGTGTGAGTTGATTGAGTGGTGCTAGCCGAGCACAAACGAGTGTAAACACGAGTGTGGTGAGGTTTCTTTACTACTAACGTGTTTGCTAAGTGTTCCTTGCAGGTACTTCTCCATGGATTCCGATTCATGTGGTTGCGATTATGATTGTTATGATGATGATGGTTGTAGTTATGGCGGGGAGGACTGGGAGCTATCAAGGGTGTGACGATGGGGAATATGAGAGTCATATAGGAAATAGTGATCATGAGGAAGTTCAAGGAGAGAATTACTATTTTGACGGAGAATATGATGAGAGTGGTTCTCATATGTCTCATGAGGAAGATGGGGATGAAGAAGACCCTTGTTATGATTCGTATGGTGAAGATAATGAAGCTGAAAATTCTTGTGCTATACATCATGAAGATGAAGGCGACTCGAGTGCTTACTATCCGAAGCAAAGAGGCATGAGTGGGAATGTAGTCTTGGTTGGAGTCATCTATGCAAAGGAAGGTGGTTGCAAAGAGGCGGTTCATGGAGATCAAGGTAAAACTTTGTGGCAAAGAGGAAGCCTTGTGCTTGATGACGATTGTTACACCAATTTCATCACCCCTCGTGCGGTTGAAGAGTTAAGGCTACCTTGTGTGAATAGGCGAAATCCTTATTATGACGAGGAGGGTATTGGGTTGATAGGAGAGTGATGGTATTCATTTCACTTGGTGAGTACCAAGAGGAGGTTTTGGTGTGATGTGCTTCCAATGGATACTTGTCACGTATGCTTAGGTGGCCTTGGTTTCAAAGGCATGAGATCCCATATGAGCAAGAGTGGCATAAGTATATCGTGGATGAAAGGAGGAAACCTCTATTTCCATACGTGCTTCATAGAATGAGTCCAAGTGCAAAAGTGCGAGATACCCATGTGAAATGGCCTACCTTGGCTAGGGCAGCTAGTGGAGAAGATTATGAGAAATGGGAGTCCATAATAGATGAAATCTTCGCTAGCTACAACTATTCACAAGAAATGAAGATGGACTTAGCCGTTCAAACTTTTGACTCAAAGCTTGTCAAATATTGGGCGAATGTGAAATGTTGTGGGAGACAAGTGAGGAGTCCCATCAAGACTTGGGAGGACATGAAAAGGATATCGAGAATCCAATACCCCAAGTCACGTGTGAGAAGAAATGACTCTTTCGAGGGGTAACTCTTGAGAGAACCCCATGCTTGAAGAAAGGACGGCGGCCACAACCATTCCTTCCATTGGTCAAAGGAGCTTGCATGAACACCAAGGTAAGATCACTTATCCTTATACTCCTACATCTTCGTATGATTTTAATGTCAAGTCGAGTATGAAAGTTAGTTTACCTTGCGTTAAGCTAATGCTTCTCTTCCGTGTATTGGTAATGCCATTATTAAAAGTGTCCCCACACTAGTCGATCCTATAGATGACCAAATTGATCCTTCTTGTAAGGTTGATTTGTGTCCACCTAGTGTCGACACTTGTGCTTTGAATGATAGTGCATTGTTGAATGAAGGTGCTCAAACACTAGTTGATCCTTTAGATGACAAAATTGATTCTTCTTGTAAGATCGATTTGTGTCCACCTAGTGTTGACACTTGTGAATTGATTGGTAGTACAATGTCATGTGGTCATCATGTTAGTAATTCTTGCGAGTTTGACATACTACCAACTCGTATTGAAACTTGTATTGATCAACTTGCTTGTAATGATAGTTCACTACCGGAGGATCTTTGTGATATGTTTAATGTACCTCTAGTTAGTGATGATGTTGATATAGTTGGTCAATTGAAAGAAACGTGACATCTCACCCTTGTTTGTTTCATGTCAAAATGAGTCTCTTGATCGTACTTTAGTGTCACGTGATAAGACTCCAATTTGTAGTGGTGATGTGTGTGTCATGTAGATAGTCATGTGAACGAAAATGCATTGAAAAACGACATTCGTTCTTTTGAGAGTGAAATGACATGCTTTGACTCCTCATTGTTCATGGATTATTCTCTTTTTGTAAAGGATAATGTTTTATTTGAGGATGACATGACTATTGAGAGTGAAATACCTAGTGGGATGTTTTGTAATGTTGAAAGTGTGGCTACTTTTGGTGACTACGTGGTATTTGAAAATCCACTATGGGATGATAACACTCTTCCCTATGATGGAGATCCTCCTTGAGGAATTGTGATCCACTTATTGGGAGGGGAAGTGTTCAAAAGGAAGGTGAAACTTGTCCGCAAATTGCTAATTCTTCCTTAGGTGTTCCGAATAGTAGTAGTATCGACCATGCTCTTGAGTTTCATAGTGAAACTACATTTGAGGACACCCTAGATGAAGTTATTTTGTGTGACACCTTTCTTTATTATCTTTTTGCATATGATGACATTCATGATCTTTTTGGGAGTGCATCTTATGGAGGCGGGGTCTATTGGGGTACTCAGTTATTACCTTGCCCGTGATATGTGGGTATCTTTTCCCTTTGACCCCGGTGAAGTCTTAGCTTGGTGTGAATGGTATCATTTTGTAATTGAGGATCATTTGTATGTCCTGCCAACTTGGTGTCTTGACACCATTGACTCTTTTAGAATATCCTCATTTCTTAATCTTTTGGTTAGCCAAGCTCTTAGTGCTCTACTTGAGAGCTTATTTTGCTTGAAAATGGTTGATACTTGGCTATATCACAAATTTGTTCTTACTTGGCATGGTGGTAGGTTAGTCCACTCTAACACTAACCCTCATCCGTTGAGGACTTGGTTTTTGTTTGTCTCCTTTATGGTTTTGCAAGGTTTTAGATTCGAGGACGAATCCTTTTCAAGAAGGGGAGAATGATACAAGACCAATTCCATCGAGCTTCATGAAAATGGAGTCTTTGAAGATCATGGGAGGTCCACATAGGATGGCCTTCAAGATATGGGAGATAGCTTGGTTGGAAGGCTTTAAGAGTCCAAGTCCCAAGGCTTGCCTCTTAAAATGGCTACAATTGCAAGCTTGGGTGATTCAAGGTCGGAAGATGGCTATTTGCGCAAAGGGCTATTTGTGCAAGCGGCTACTTTGCGCAAGGAGGGTTATGATTGCAAGAAGGCCATGCATCGAGTTGATTAGAGGCCATCTATGCAAGAAGGGACGTGTTTGGCCGTTCAAGGCCAATCCTTGAATTGAAGGCTACACTAAGAAGACTAGCCAAACAAGGCCCTTACTTCATTAAGGGTAGCATTGTAATTGCCTATTAGTCTTCTTTACTTAGCTTGTATATATAGCTTGTCTTTCATTTCATTTAGGACTTTTTGATGAATTATGAATATTTTGAGTGTTTTAGGGTTATCTCTAGAGAGAGAAACTTGTGAGAGGCCTTTGGTAGGCTCTTGTTGATTATTGATTGTTGAGAGGATTGGTTGCTTGGGAATTCAATTCCCTTGAGGTCATCCTAAGAGGTTGGTGCTATCTAGAGTGTAATTAGGAGGTTTTGGTTATTGAAGAACCTTGGTTGCCTAATTGTGCCTATTTTTGTGTCAATCTATCTATCTTTCTTTTCCTTTTGATTATCTTCTTAATTTCCCGTTTTCGCGTATCCGTTCTTGTATCAGGGGCTAACCGCCGAGCACCACTTATTCTATTACTCATCCTGCATTCATTCATATTTCTTATGCTTATAGTCATAGAAAGCTATTTTCATTTGAACATATTAACTTTATATACATGAGCCCTTTCGGCTATCAAAATAATGGATATACAATGAGAAACCGTGAGACCATACTACCTATACTACGTGTCTACGAGCCTCTACAAGAGTGCTAGACATAGGGACGGGACAGGACCCCGTCATGCCCAAAACATGAATATATACATCAAAAGAATAAGCCAATGGCACCTTCGGAATAATGGGGTGCTCTCAGTCAGCTAATAGCACCTACGAGTCTGGATCGCCTCCCGTCACTCCGTGGGCATGAACACAGCGTCCAAAGAAAATCGTCGCACGAACATTGTGCGAGTATGTAATGCATAAACAATAATAATACGTCAATGAAATAGAACATCAAACGAGGAGCAATCAGATGATCGTCAATTATAAAAGCAATAATGCGTGCCGCTTATTTCCATAATCATCATCATATCATGTATGCATATATGTATAAGCCGCCCGACCATATAGGTACGGTGTGATAATCATTGCTTTGCGTCCGTGCCTCCCGTCCGGGGTACTATCTCGTACGCCGCCCACTAGTGGTGTGCGCGTGCCATCTAGACACGGGTGTATGCCGCCCGCCTTAGCGGTGTACGCGCCCGGTACAGGCACAAAGGTAATATCATCATCATGTACTCATCATAATGTACTCATCATAATGCATGCATGGAAACTCAAGGACAACTATACTTTATCGGGGTGACATAAGGTCGTGAACCCCCGATTACATTATGAAGCATTTATAAGCGTTCTGCCTCACCTTGAAGGAATTAGCATATAAGGTGAGTGTGTATAATAAACAGCATTAATGGATTATAGGTAATATCATTAGCTTTATAGGAACATCATATCATGGACTCTAG
>NC_081343.1:23698670-23706905 GCF_029784015.1 Lycium ferocissimum
ATATCATGAATAAGATATATTAGTAGTCTTCGATAATCAACACGGACTAGACACATACAATATCACCTCGCTTCTTTTACCGCCTATCAGCATTAATATATGATAATTCCACCTTCTACTTACAAGACATCACTAATACCCAGTCTAGAATCAATTCACGATCTTTGGTACATTTTATCCGTTTCAATATCAATTAAGATTCACTATTCATAGTATGGAACAAATTATGCGCATCTTACAAAAATTCATCATCAAAGGAACATAGTAAGTAAGTATCAACAACTAACTTCCCAATCATATAACGTCCACCAATACTCAAGGAAACCCAATACAAGAATCCTAGGGAATCTACAGGCCGCAAGCCCGAACACATATATCACATAACAGTATCATCCTAAGAATCCATCCTAAATCTCCAATTCCTATACATGCATTCTCTGTTTCTAGAATACATGAATTTTTAAATCTAACCAGAGTCTACCAAGAGGAAGTGGTAACCTACCTCGACACCGAGCGGGTGTTACACCTCGAAAGATTTTTCATGAACGTACAGCGAATAGACTAAAGAAGGGCACGATGTATGCGATATTTTGATAAGTAAGAAATAGCATTTGATGATCCTAGTTGAGATTTCAAAGGCATTTGAAGTAGAAAATGAAAGTTGCTAAGGAAAGTAAGGCATATGTTGTGTGTCGGGCAAGAGTTGCGAGAATCGAATTAATGAAGACTTAATAATGTTTTGGAGAAGAGTCATAATGTCCCTTAGATCATTAATGAAGTGTTAAACAAGTGTCAAGAAGGTTCCATAAGGATTGGAGATCAAATGAACGACGGAGATCATTTCAGGAAAAAGGGGTTATACGACCAACTTATACGGTCCGTATAACATTATACGGTCCGTATAAGGATCCGTATAACACCCAGCAGAGATGAGGATTGCTTAGTGGTGAACCACGACCACTTATACGGCTAGAATGTTCCACTTAATCGCATAAGGTCCGTGAAGTCCCGACGAGCTGAGTAAGTTCAATTATATAAATGTGATCCCACTTCACTAATTTCATTTCCCACACTTCTTCATCTCTCTCAAGACCTCTAGAAGGCTCTACATACTTCATCCACAAGAAAACGAAGGAAATAAAAGATCAATATCAAAAATTCAAGTGAACCAAGTGTATGAAACACATCAAAGTTCATCCAAGCTAAGAAATTTCAAGGGAAGTGAACTAGGGTTTTGGGTGCAAGAAGAGTATTCCACTCAAGACTTATTCTTCCACTACCTAAGTTAAGTTTTATGGTATTTTCATGTTATTTAAGGTATTGAGAAGTTGAAACACTTGGATTGTAGAAGAATATAGAAAATGGGTCATAAATGGGGAAATAGTGTCATTGTTGAGTAGTAGCTTGGAATGAATCATGAATATGGATATGTTGTGATTGTAAGTAGGTTATGAATTACATTTAGAACATGGAATAAGTATTATATGTGAAAGAACGCGATAGTGAACTATGATCATGATTATGGAGGAATTGAAGTGAAATTGTGAAATGTGGATAATGTAAATAAATGATGATTGTTGTTTATGATATTGTGATTGTTGTTATGGATGTTGGGAGTTGATATGTAATATGGAGGAAGTTGTATAAATAAAGGAAATGCTGCCCAATTTTCTCTAGCTTTAGTAAGCACGTTCTTATAAATGTTTAGCTAATGTAATATGAATTCTCTTGAAGGTAGAAACATGGGCATTGAAGGAGAACGAGCGAGTGATAGATTAGTTAAATGAAAAAGGTATGTGAGGCTAGTCCTTTATTTTTAAGTCTTGAATCTTATGGCATGATTTTCCTCTTTCTTCAAGAATTTCCTATATTCCAGAAAACTAATAGTCTATGTTCATGAATAGCCATATGAGATAAGAGATACATTATGAATATGATAATGATGATGATGAGCTTAAGTCTAAAGATTCTAGAGTCCATGATATGATGTTCCTATAAAGCTAATGATATTATCTATAATCCATTGATGCTGTTTATTATACACACTCACCTTATATGCTAATTCCATCAAAGTGAGGCAGAACGCTTATAAATTCTCCATAATGTAATCGGGGGTTCACGACCTTATGTGTTATATCCCGTATTTTATACATTGGAACAATCCAGATTAATTGTGATAAGTTAGGGACCAAACCATTTCGGGATGCAAAGTCGAGACTTTGTACCTTCGATTTTATTTTGAGCCATAAGTTGTTCATGAATTTGTTTGCATGGAACAATTAGGAAAATTTGGGATCAAAAATGGAATTAGTGGAAGTTGAAAATCATGCAATTTTGGCTTGCCTTGGCCGTGTAGAGTGGGAGTTGGCCCACACAATTTGTGGACAATTTTAATTGGTCCAACACTCAGCCAAAAGGACACTTGGATGAATCATCTTAGGGGCTTAAAAGATGACTTCTAAGTCATTCTTACTCATTTCAACACTTAGAAAAAAAAAGACCAAGAAGTGATAGAGAAAAGGTGATACAAGCCGAGCTTCATCAAGAATATCCATTTCAAGCCGAGCTAGGGATCACGTCTTTGGAGACTTACTAGGTGCTTGGATTGAAGGCATGAAGCCCAAGAATATGCTAAAATGAAGTATAGGCCTCATTTGGATTAAGAGCGAGAAGAAGGCCTTTCTCATCTTTTCGAGAAGACTACATCAGCTAAACAAGGCCCTTACTTCATTAAGGGTATTATTGTAATAGCCATAGTAGTCTTCCTTTTCTATTTAGTATAAATACTATATTAGCTTATTTCATTAGGTAGACTTTTATGATATGAAATATTGAAATTGTGAAATTGTAAGACTCATTGGGAGTATGAGATGAGAGCTTGTTGAAGCTTTTGGTTGAATTCTTTGTCGAGAAGGTTGGTTGTTTGGGACTTTGTTTCCCTTTCAGGTCACCTTAAGAATTTGGTGTTTCTTTTGATGATAATTTAGAGGTCTTAGTTTTAATATAACTTTGGTTGCTAAATTGAATCTTAAGTTGTGTCAAATTATCTATCTTTTCTTTTCCTTTTGTTTATCTTCTTAATTTTCCGTTTCCGCATATCCGTTCTTGTATCAATTGGTATCAGAGCTTGGATTAGATTTGTTCTATCAAATCTAGCCTAGGGTTTGTTACTATATATATAAAAAAAAAAAAAAAAAATCGAAATTCAAAAAAAAAAAAATGAAATTCGAAAATTCAAATTCGTGTTTGATTTATCCTTGTTTGTTGTTTTTGACACTAGATTTGAGTTCCCTAGTATTTTTTGAGTCTAGATCTTGAGTTTCAAGTTATTTGGAGTCATATTGAGTCATTCACTATTGTTGGAGCTTGAAGGTTTTAGAACTTGAAAGTGGTTTTGAAGAAAAAGTAGAAATTAGAGCTTGAAAGTCATTGGGTTGTATTCTCCTAGTAAAGAAGGTTAAGAATCCAAAATTTGAAGTAATTTGGAGTATTTTTGAAGGATCTACCATTTTTGGTATTTGAAGCTTTGAAGAACTCAAGAACTTGAAAAGTGGGTCTTGTGATTCAAGGAAATCAAAGGTTGAAAACCTATCGAGTTTTGTTCTCTACATCAAAGAGAACTTAAATCCGAAATTTGAGCTAATTTGGAGTTGGTTTGAGGGTAGTTGAATTTTTGAATTGTTTTTATGTTCTCAAGATCTTCAAATCTTTATAAGGAAGAAGACTCTCCAAAAGGCTATTTGATCCAAAAGTTGCCAAATAAAGTTGTGAAAAAGTGTTTGTGGCCCAAGTAGTAAAAAAAAATCGTAAATACTTAGTCTAAATTTCTCGATTTTTCAAAAAAAAAAAAAAAAAAAAAAAAAGGGTGCCAATGTCAGCTGCCACGTCAGCGATGACGTCAAGGGTCCGACGCGCCTCCGACGCGCGTGGGGTCCAAATTCAGAGAGTGG
This sequence comes from Lycium ferocissimum, assembly GCF_029784015.1. Classification (NCBI taxonomy): domain Eukaryota; kingdom Viridiplantae; phylum Streptophyta; class Magnoliopsida; order Solanales; family Solanaceae; genus Lycium; species Lycium ferocissimum. The sequence continues at coordinate 23,702,621 of NC_081343.1, forward strand.
GAGTTTTCAACACTTAGAAAAATTTTCTAAGTGTTGGCAGATTTTGAGTGTTGGCAGATTTTGGTCCAACTTTGAGGGGGAATATCTTTGTGTGTATAAGGAGTTACGGGACCCATAATATATGTAAATTCAAGTTCAGAGAGTCGACTTTCCGAATCAACAAGCCGTTCATCAATCAGAGGTCTGTAGAAAAAGTTATGGGCGTTATAAAAACATGATGCAAGCAGCCGAATTTTTCTATGTGTTGGCAAAAAACTTCCCAAATTTGTCTAAGTGTTTGGCCAAGGTTTGTTCACTTATTCTTCTCACTTCTTTGATTCTTCCTAGCTAATTAACAACTAGTAATTGATCCTTACTTGGTTGTTAATTAGTTCTTGAGTCCTTTCTTTCAAGCCAATTCTTTTCGTTCTTTTTTCGTTTTTACAACTTCATCGTTAATTTCTTGATTCAAGTGTGTTTGTTTTAAATTGAGTCGTCCTTTCTTTCTTCGAGTCGATAAGAATCCACTCTTGACCTCGAGTAGTGAACGGGACCTTGTGACCCAACCGGATTAACAAGCATACAACCATTAGCCGAAGCAATTTGTGAGGCATTCAAAAGGTGCGCATACTTGAGCGTTTGGTGAGTTATTTTTAACTAACGTAACGTGTTTGCTTGCTTTGTTGAGTTTCTTAAATAGGTACTAATGGCTAATCAAGGTGGAGAAATGCAAGTTCCCACCGGGGAACCTACAATTGTTGATTTGATGAGGTTGTTGCATGATATGAACAACAAGGTAGGGAGATTTAATAGTCAATCGGATCACCTAGAGAGTAGGATAGTAAATCGCAATGTAAGGAGAAACGACGAAGAGAGCGTGATTGGTTCGAAACTCATGGAACTACTTATGAAAGAGAGGGCACAAGTATGTAGTGGACAAATGTGGGAGTCTTCTCTTTCCACAAGCTATTCCACAAGAGACAATGAATGCAAGGTTGCAAAAATCTTCTCCCATGGAAACCTTGTCAACCAAAGAAGATTCTTTCGTTTGAACTTCAAGGTACGATAGCTAAACTCAACACTTCCAACTCTTGAATGCACAAGTTTGTGATGTGAGCGTGAGTAGTAGCTTGTCGTTGTGTGACTTTAATGATTCTTTACCATGTAATGATAATGTCATTGTTGAAAGTGTCCCTACACTAGTTGATCCTTTAGATGACCGAATGGATTCTTCTTGCAAGATTGATTTGTGTCCACCTAGTGTTGACACTTGTGCTTTGAATGAAAATACATTATCATGTGATCAACTTGAGTGTAATGTTAGTCCACTAGTCGAAGAATTTTGTGATGTGATTAATGAATCTCCGATTAGTGATGATGTGGTTCTAGCTGATCATTTGAATGAGCGTGACACCCCACCCTTGTTTGATGAATGTGGAAATGAGTCTCTGGCTTTATCTTTGTGTCGAGTGATGAGACTCCCGGATGCGATGGTGGATTTGTGTCATGTGGCTAGTCATGTAAATGAAGGTACTTTGAAAAATGACATTTGTCTTTTTGAGAATGAAATTACATGCTTCGGCTTGCCATTGTTCATTGATTATTCTCTTTAAAGATAATGTCTTATTTGATGATAACATGACTAATGAGAGTGAAGTGCCTAGTGGAATGTATTGTAATGTTGAAAATGTAGCCATTTTTTTGGGACTACATGGTATTTGAAAATCCACTATGGAATGATGACGCTCTTCCTATGATAGAAAACTCCCTTAGGAAAATGATAATACACTTGTGGGAAGGTGTATTTTGAAAAGAGAGGTGATACTTGCTTGCAAAGTGTTAACTCTTCCTTGTGTGTTCCGAGTCTTAGTAGTATGTTTGATCATGTACTTGAATTTAATAGTGAAGCTACATGTGAGGACACCATAGATGAAGTTGTTTTGTGTGAAACCTTTCTTTATTATCTATTCGCATATGATGACATTCATGCTTGTGTTGGGTGCATCTTATGTCAAGGTCTAATGGGGTAGATAATCGTTCTCTCGTCACGATGTGTGGATATTCTTCCCGTTAGACCTTCGGTGATATTTCAAATTTGTGTGTCATGTCTAGTAGAATCAATGTGGTATTGCCTTTTCGGTATTTTGAAACCATTGGTTCCTCTATGATATATTCATTTCATGTTCTTTGCGATAACCAAGTTCTTAGTGCTCTATATGAGAACTTGTTCTTCTTAATCATGGTTGATACTTGGTTATATCACAAGTGTGTGCATATTTGGCATATTCGTAGAGTAGGTAGGCTACTCTAACACTAACCCTCATCCTTTGAGGACCTTGTTGTTGCTTGTCTTCCCTATGGTTTTGCAAGGTTTAGATTCGAGGACGAATCCTTTTCAAGAAGGGAGAATGATACAAGCCGAGCTTCATCAAGAATATCCATTTCAAGCCGAGCTAGGGATCACGTCTTTGGAGACTTACTAGGGTGCTTGATTGGAAGGTACGAAGCCCAAGAATATGCTAAAAATGGAAGTATAGGCCTCATTTGACGAAGTAGTGAGAAGAAGGCCTTTCTCATCTTTTCGAGAAGACTACTAGCCAAACAAGGCCCTTTACTTCATTAAGGGTATTATTGTAATAGCCATAGTAGTCTTCCTTTTCTATTTAGTATAAATACTATCTTAGTTTATTTCATTAGGTAGACTTTTATGATATGAAATATTGAAATTGTGAAATTGTAAGCATCCATCGAGTATGAGAGACGAGAGCTTGTGCTTTTGTCAATTTTGTCGAGAAGGTTGGTTGCTTGGGACTTTGTTTCCCTTGAGGTCACCTTAAGAATTTGGTGTTTCTTTTGATGATAATTTAGAGGTCTTAGTTTTAATATAACTTTGGTTGCTAAATTGAATCTTAAGTTGTGTCAAATTATCTATCTTTTCTTTTCCTTTTGTTTATCTTCTTAATTTTCCGTTTCCGCGTATCCGTTCTTGTATCAAAAGGGGTTCTCGGCCAAGTGAGGGAAAAATCAACTTCCATTCAAGCCATTCTAAAAATATTTTGTTGATGCAAATCCACTAATTTGAGGTCCCTAAGTAGCGTGGAAACGTTGTTCGGGTCATCCAATCGTTCGTTGTGCCAATTGCAAACCCTAGCCTAGTGTGGAGTTGAAAGAAGAAAGGTAAGAATTGATTATGTTTTATGTGTTATAAAGGTTGTATGCATGTTGTAGTATGTTAAAATGGATGAAAATCATGAAATATAGTAAGTCGGAATCGAGGCCATGTGTACGAGGCTTAGTCAGAAGTGAAGTGTGTGTGTGTCATTGGTTGTGTCAAGCAATGAATTAAGGTCTAGTTAGTATGTTATGATCATTGTAGTGTGAAGAAATGAATGAGAATCATCTATATATGTTGGTGGGAGGTGTTGGCCGAATGTAGGCCATTTATGTGACAAGAAATGAATTAATATCGCTTAATGTTTTAGTTGTCGTCATTAGGAATTCTATGTTGGAAATGAATGTTTAATGACTCAAATTGATGTTGTAATTGTTGCGGACTGATTTGGAGGTTATTGTACATTTAATGTAATTTGTATAATGATGAGAATAGCATTGTTAGAATGTGAATTGTTAGTGCAAATCATGATTTGGAAATGAGGAATATGTTATAGTGGTGTCTCGGGTTTGGGGGCTGTTTTCGGGTAGATTGGAGCAATTTTTGGATTGTTGGAAATGTTGTATGAATTGATTGAAATGTCTTTGGATGTTGTTGGTATGGGTTCAGGTTAGTATTTGAATGTATAAGCGTGGATGTTGGCTTGAAGGTAAGCCGTTGAATTGAATTTATGAATGTTGTTGAATGATGAAAAAGAGAGCTATTAATGTTGTATTGCCTTTCGGATTTGTTACACCTTGGAAAATTTTTCGTTGATGCACAGTGAACAGGCTAATGAAGAGCATAAAATATACCAAGTTTCGATGAGTGAGTAATGGCTTTTGACAACCTTAAATAAGATTTGAAAGACATTCGAGTTAAGAAAAGAAAGTTGTTAAGAAAAGTCGATTATAAGTTGAGCGTGGTTGGGCAAATTACGAGTATTGAACTAATGATGTCTTAAGGATGTATTGGAGAAGAGTTATGACATTCTGTAGATTGCTAATGAAGTGATAAACAAGTGTTAAGAAGGTTCCATAAGGATTGGAGATCGAACGAAGCGACGGGAACAAGTTTGGTGAAGTGTTGATTTCCACGACCACTTCCACGGCCCATATAATATTCCACGACCGTGGACGGGTCCGGTGGAACTCC
>NC_081343.1:23707005-23723911 GCF_029784015.1 Lycium ferocissimum
AAATTCAATTTCGTTACCCTATTATGAGTAGAGGAGAGTGATTCTTACCTTAAGATTGGAAGACTCGGGTGTGGTTGGTGATGATTGTGAATAACCTTTTAAGCTCCTTTTTCTCCTTCCTTTGAGAGGAAATTTTTGTGGTGTGAGGTTGGGTTTAGGTGTAGATTGAAGTGTGGGTTGTTAAGGAGACTTTATTTGTGTTTAAGAGGGAGTTGGGAAGTCGTGTTGGGTTAGGAGATGAAGAGGCAGTCAGGGTTTGAGGGGGAATCTATTTGAGGGACTGGGGAAGGTAGGAAGGGGTAAGGCATTTTTTTACTGAATTCCCGTCGACTCCTCCAGCGATTACCCAACCGTTTCCGTGGTGCCGCTAGAGCGTTACTCAAGGACGCTGAAGCGGTCACTCAAATTGCTTTTCCCAATGATTCATTCCATTTTATTGTGATCCGAGTTGAAGCCTTAACCATGTGTGCCCATGCGGACCTACGAGTATAAATTCACCCGGTTCATCTGTAACGACCCGTTTTGTCGTTACCGTAATTTTTTCATTTTTGCCCTCGTGGACTCATTCCTGAATCTCATTAGAACTATTTTTACCCGAGAAGATAGTTGGCATGACTTTCTAGGCATCGTTGCGGGCTTTAGAATATTTTCTAAAAAAAATGGGACTTAAGCGAAAATGAGTTGACTCAAGTTGACTTTTAAGTAAATGGACCTTTTTCAAAAATTCATCAATTTTGAGAGGTTCAGATGGTCATTTAGAACTTGTGTGCATACTCGTTTCGGTTCCCTATGCCTTTGGGGTGTATTTTGGGACCTGAGTTGGAAAGTTAGTTTTGAGGTATCGGGGGTTGACTCAGTCAATGAGATCTCTGATGGGAATTCCAAGGCCATGATTACATTTGTAGCATGTTTTTATGTATATCTGCATATTTGATTTGTGTCCAGGAGGTTCCTAGATGGTTCTAAGGGTCAATTTCAAGTTTGGAAGACACCAGCAAATTCTGGTGTCTGGTGACCGCCATAGCGGTAGGATTACCGCCATAGCGGTAGGGTGACTGCCATAGCGGTATACCGCCATAGCGATAGGGTGACCGCCATAGCGGTAGACCACTATAGCGGTAGGGTGACCGCCATAGCGGCTAACGGGCCAGATTTTCAATTTAAAAACCCTCAAAACCCTTAGACATTTTCCATAACTTCTAAACCCATTGTAAGCACTCTTGGAGGCGACTTGAAGGTCTAGAGAGCCATTTCTTCCTAGGATAAGTGTCCTAACCTTATATCTATCCATTATGATCTTCTAAACATGATTTCAACCTTGTGATCACAAGAATCAAAGAGGGTTTTTTATGGGTTTCATGTGAAGAAGGGTTAAAAATGGAATTAATTCTTAGATGATGTTTAATGATGAAATTGTTGTTGTTCATGCTAGATAATGTCATATCTAGGCTTAGTAATCATTAATCTTCCATTCTAGAGTTGAAATTCTTGAATCAAAGTTAGGGTTCTTAGACACAAATTTGGGGGTTTTCATATTAATGATGATTTTGAGGATTAATTTAATATTCCTATGATTAAAGTAATGGGTTTTGACTTTTTAGTATTGAATTAGATATTTTGGTCATAAAATTCTGATTTTGCCCTTAGGGCCCATTTTTCCTAAATTAATGGTTGGAATTTGACCCGAATAGAGAGTAGCCAATATGAGTATCATTATCCATGGTTTATTACATAGAATTCGTATGTGATAGAGTTTGATTATTTGGAGACACTTCGAAAGACAAGGCAAGGTGTGGGTTCGTGGCACCTATTCGGCTGCTAGGTAGGTTATGGCTTCCCTTCGGTAGACTCAGGTTAGTTTCCCATATTTTGTATTAGAAGGAATAGAGAATGCATGTGTAGGAAATTAGAGATTTGGGATGGAATCCCAGGATGGTATTGTTGTGTGACTTGTTTGTTCGGGCTTGTGGCATGTAGATTCCCTAGGTTGTTTGATGTGGTTTTTCTTGAACATCGATGGATTTGTGTGACTTGGGAGTCGCGGACGAAACTTGTTTTTGTGCCTAATGATGGAAATTTCCCGCAATATGTGATTACTTGTGTTATGCTATTAATAGTGAATTTAATGGATAAATGGAAGGATAAAATATACCAACGATTGTGACTGAATTTTAAATGAGTTGTGACGAAGGATTTTGAGTGTAGGGTGAGATTCGTGTTCTAATCTAATAGGATGATTTAAGGAAGTGGTAATAATGTATATCGATTGATTGACCTGTTGTGTGTTGGGACTAGCGACCCCCTTTGTGTTGTGCTTGACAATTCTATTTTGGCTTGATGCCACGAGTTGTTGATAAAGATTAATATTCATCTTGATTTGGATATATTATTGGCATACCCATTGTGGTATTTGTGGTTCGGATATATTGTTGGCATACCCACTGTAGGTATGGTGATATAGATACATTGTCAGCATACCCACTGTTGGTAATGTGATATTGATATATTGTTGGCATATCCACTGTTGGTATTGTGATATTGACACATTGTTAGCATACCTACTATTGGGCATTGTGATATTGATACATTGTTGGCGTACCCCATTATTGGTACTTGTGATATTGAGCTTGATTGTTAATGTTGATACACGCATTGCACGCATTCTCATCCATTCATGATGCATGGCCGATACCCGGTGATGATCCGGTATCGTTGATTGAGTGAAACTGATATTTTGATAAAACTCCTTACTTGAGTGAATGTGAGATGGCCGATGTCCGATGATCAATTCCGAAATTGTTGATTATATGAAACTGATTGATACATTGTTGGCGTACCCCTTTGTTTGCACTTGTGATATTGAGTTAGATTGTTGATGTTGATACACGCATTGCATGCATTCTCATCCATTCATAAAGCATGGCCGATACCCGGTGATGATCCAGTATCGTTATTTGAGTGAAACTGATTTTTTGATAAAACTCTTTTGCTTGAGTGATTGTGAGATGACCGATGTTCGATGAACTATTCTGGCATCGTTGTTGCATGGCCGATTCCGATGATATCCCGGAATCGTTTTTAGTGTATGGACTCCACGGGTCCCCCAGAGTGATGCCGGTAAGACTCCCTCTGTGAGCAATTAGCCAGGGTCCCGTCTGTCTGTTAGGCAAAGATCCGGGATGAGTAGCGCTTAGACTTTGCGAGTCATATTGGGTTGTGCTACCGAGACGTTGATATTTCCGTTCGGAGTACATGTGTACACCTCATTTGCATTGCATTCATACATCTTGCATTACATTGCCTTTGATACATCTTGCATTGCATTGCATTATGGCTGGTTTGAGATGATTTGGTATTTACTTGTGATGATTGGATTCGGATTGATTTATTCAGACTTGGCACATTTGGGATTAGATGCTTTACTTAGGCAATGACGTGTACTTGGATCTGGATTTATTGATTGAACTTGTTGAGGTATCCCATAGACCGTCCGTAAGATTAGTTATATGTTTGGTCTTTACGTGATGTAGGATAACGGTGCCTTAATGATGAGTTGACTACTAGACTGAAATGATCAATATATGATATATGAGTTCCGAGATCGTTGTGAGCTTGACTGGTGAATTATTAGAGTGAAATTAATGCTTAAGGGTATTTATATACAATGTGTGGTAGATAGACGTATGACTTGATTGGGTTGTTATCATGTTTATTTGTGAATTCTTTTACTGAGATGTGTTACTAACCATTGTCGGCCTATGATACTTACTAGGTACACGTGTTTGTATTGATATTGCACTTGCTAAAACCTTTTTGGGGGTGTAGATTGTTTCAGGTGATTGATCGAAGCATATGTGGAAATACTTGGTGCCTATCTAGAAGGCCTCCTCCCATTTCATTCCGAGACGGAGGTTGAGTCTTAGAATGTAGTGGTAATCTGAAGTCATTAATCGCTCTTGTACTAGTCTAGACCAGGTCGTGGGAATTTGAAGAGAGTCCTTATCTATTTAATGGTTGTAAATATTTTCCATATTGGAGTTTATTAAGAAATTGATTTTCGCTATTAATTCTCTTACTTGATTACTATGTATTGATTGAAGGTTCGCCTGCAGAGGAGGGAAAGGTAGGTGCCCGCGAGATCCTAATTTGGGTCGTGACATCATCCGAGTTATAACCCTTGCGATTTTCTCGTGAAAGCCAGCAATCAAGCCATCGCTAATTGTATATCGTTGGAATGTAAATCGTGTGTGGTGATCTTTCTGATAAGTCTAGACGGGAGTGGTGGCATAACTTTTCATGACGAAGTAACTTGTTCCAAATCAATGCTACCAAGTTCCATTCATGAGCTTACTTCTCCATGCGCCTTGGTTCGGCCCTTTCCGTTCGAGGACGAACGGTTGTTTAATTGGTATTTGATGCAACGATCCATTTAATCGTTACCATAAAATTCCAAAATATTCGTAACTTTGACATGCTAGACCTTTTCAGTTCGCTAAGAATTTTCGGCAGACATCTAGCCTAACGGGACCCATTGTACGGGTAGGAATTAAAATATCAAAATTCAGGCCAGAGACCCAGTCAGACAGCCCCAGCGCTGGGATGACCGCCACAACGGTCACACCCCAGCGACCACAACCCCGCTGAAGCGGAGGTGGGGTGGTTGCATCAAGTCGCTGAAGTGGCATCGTGGATACCGAAGCGGCGCCACTGAAGCGGTTGGTCGACCGCTATAGCGGTGACGCGTAGTAATTTCCCCTATTTAAGAGTTCATTTAGGGATTTGACCCCATTTTGAAAACCCTAAAACTCAGCCGCCTCTCAAGCCTTTTTGGGAGTTCAATTTCAGATCTTCTCAAGAATGGTAATCTTCCTAACCTCTCCTAATCTCTTCTTTCACATAGCTAATTTTTCCTAAGTTCTTTGTTATATCCTGCATTTTTGCACGTTCGGATATTTCAAGGAAGTCGTGACAAAGTTAAGGGAATAACTATCTTCCAAAGTTATTTTAATGTACAAGTGGTTATGAATGTTGTTTATGAACATTACTATTATGGAAATACTGAGAAAGGTTAAGGGCAAGAAGGGGAAATTCGCAAAATGGTTCATGGAAATAATGTGGAAGGCTAGGGGCAAAATGGTAATATTGAGAAAAGTCGAGGGGTAAAACGGGAATTTCACATAGGTTTCAAGAAAGTTCCAAAAGGGCCATATTGGCCATGTGAGAAAAAGAAAAGAAAAGAGAAAAGAAAAGATGACAAAATAAGTCATCTTTGCTAGAAATTTAAGAAATTTCTAGAGAGAGGGCATGTGCCTCTCACATGCTTGTGGGAAATTATATATATATTGAGAAGTGGTGTAAAATTAAGACACAATTCTCTTCATCTTTAGAAAGATGAAAAAATGGAGAAGGCAAAAAAGAAAATTAAAGGGCTATTCGGCCAAGCTTGGGGAGAAAGAGAACCTTGACAAAAAAATTTCAAAAATTATTTTCCTACTAGTTGGAAGGCCCTTAGCAAGGTGAAGTAATCATTGGAGCAAGAAAAATTGGCATTCTAGCAAATTGTAGACTCTAGCCAAAGGAGGAAGCCAAGGGAGAAAAGGTAAGAATCAATCCTCTTTTTATATGTTGTAGATGGTTATGTATGTCGTGGTATATAGAAATGGGTGAAATTTATGAAAATATGGGTATATTGTGTGGTGGCCGTGTGTGTATATGGTGTGTAGGAGCATTGGTTTAATTATTTTATTTAGTGTTCTAGTTGTTGTTGTTAAGAATTCTATGTTGGTAATGAAAAGTTGATGATTCTAATTCAAGTGGTGATTGTTGGAAAAATTGTTTTAGAAGTTAAGGTGAATTGAATATAGTGTGCTTGCACATATGGAAAATAATGTTGTTAGTGAGTGAATTGTTGGTAAAGTTCATGAAAGTGAAGAAAGAAAATGTGTTGTTATTGTTCTTATTTCATTTGGAAGATTTCTGGTGGTATAGCATGTTGCTTGAATTGTTTGAATATTGTATGGATTGTTTGAAGTATTTTTGAGCATTGTTGAATGGCTTTGGATTAGTATTTGAATATGTGAACAATTATAAATTGAATATAAAGGAAGTGTTATTGAATTATGTAAAGGAGCTACTAATGTTGGGAATGTATTTTTGAATAAATTTCTATGTGGTAATTTGATTGTTGTCGATATGTATTCTACGACGAAAATGGGAATTTGATGGTTTAAATTAATGGTAGAATGGTTACGGGCTGATTTGAAAGCCAATGTGATCTTGGTGTCGTTTCGTAAATGGCGGGAATAATGTTGTTAATATGCATATTGTTAGTGTAGTTCATGAATTGGGAAAATAAAAATGAGTTGTAAATGTTTGTTGGAAGTTGATGTATCAAGTAGAGGAGAAGATTTCCTATGTTAGAATGCGTTCTAAATTGATTATGAATACTGTTGATAATGTGGCCGAGTTTCATTCTCGGATTATTGTTGAAATTGGCCGAGTTGTATTCTCGGGGATGGTATATTTACAGGGGAAATGCTGCCGAAATTTCGGCAGAATATAAGTGGATTTACTTGAAAAATTAAGACAAGTGTTGATTTAAGATTAAATTCCTAAAGGCTTATAATCAATATTTGGTATTTGTGACCAATTGTAGATTTTGAAGAATTTGGAACTTGAATTTGGAGAAGCCTAAGAAGCGGAAAAGGTATGTAAGGCTTACCTCTTCTTTCTTTGGCATGTCCTAGTTGTAATAGGCTTGATTACAAGTCTCGAGGACGGTTCTACTCTTAGAAATCCGAGTTTGAATTTGGCCCTTTTTCATTCAATATAATTGAATTAGATTTTCTATACGTTATTGGAAAAATAACTTAAACACCCAAAACTTTCATAAAAGGAACCGAACTACTCTATGACCTTCACCGGTGGCTCCATAGAGCCCGGTGTTCGTAAATTTACATATGCCACCTCGACTTGACCCGAGGTGGGCCCGCAATCCCCGAGACCTATTTGTATAGTTCTATTTGACTTATTTCCGTACGAAAATTTATGGAAACCTTGGCTATCGTTGCGAGTTTGTTATAAGTATCTGGTAACTCTGATATAAGTATCTGAATGCAAGTATTGTGATACGAATATTTTGATATACGTAATCGATAAAAGTACTCAACTACGAGGATTCCGATATATTTATTCGATATATGTATTCGACATAAGTAATCGTTATAAGCATTTTACTATAAGTATTATGATATAAGTACTTGATATCGTATTCGACATAAGTATTTTGATACAAGCACTCGATACAAATATTTTGATACAAGAATATTGGCATAAATATTCGATATAAGTCTTCCGATATAAGCATTCCGATTAAGTAATCTTACGAATATTCGACAAAGACGTTCGATCATTCCATAGAGTCTTGATTTATGCGCATTTAGTTTCTTACTACTCGCTCGTACACATGTTATGATCTCCTTCGCCGGATCCCGGGCCGGTATGTATCGTGCGTTTGGTTCGCCGAGCCCTTTGTCTGAGGGCCGGGTTCCACACATAAATTCTGAAGTACGAGGTGTTCGGTTCCGGGGTACTGTGGTATATGTCCGTCCCCGGTTACCGTGTATATGGAGTATGATGTTATATCCCGCATTTTGTGCAATCGGATAATTCAAGACAATTGCGGGAGGACAACAAGCAAGGCCATATTTTATTTTGTTGAGCATATAAATGGCTTATGAAAGCGTTTAGAAGCGGAATTATTAAGAAAGGTCAAGGGCATAAAGGGAAATTCGCAATATGACTCGGGAAAATACGGAAGAAGACGAAGGGTAAATTTGGAACTTGGAAAATAATTTTTCATGAATTGGATGACAAAAAAAAAGTGGGCTTGTGTTGAGTTGGGCCATGTTGGCCATCCAACTCTTTCTTAATGGGCCAAGCCCATATGGGAATTAAGTCATGAATTTAAAAGATGACTTAATGGTCATCTTTCTCATAATTTCTAGAGAATTCAAGAGCAAGAAAGAAGGAGAAATTCTCCAAGGCCATTCGGCCCTTTGGAAAGAAACAAGAAACCGAGAGAAAAAAAAGAAAGGGAAAAGAGAAGAGAAGAGATTGTTCAACCTATTTCTCCTAGCCAAATAGACTCTTGAAGAACCCTTAGTAAGGTGAAGTGTTTGTTAGAGCAAGAGCAACACCTATTCATGCAAGTTGGAAATTCTAGACAAGTGAAGAATTAAGGAAGAAGGTAAGAATTCACTTCCTTTTTATATGTTATGGATGATTCTATGTGTTGTAGCATGAAAGAATGGATGAAATTCATGGAAGAGTAAAGAGGGTGGTGTGGCCGTGTATGTCATAGATGTGTGTGTGTGGAAATTATGTGCTAATCACTATTTTATCCAATACATGGTTGTTGTTATTGTTGTAGATGTTAAGTGGATAATGGAAATTGAATGATTTTGGAAAGGTTGTAATTGTGTATATATATATGATGTTAGCCGTGTGTATATGGTGAATTATGAAGGATTGGTTGCCAAGTATTATTTAGTATTTTGGTTGTTGTGTGCTAGATTTTATGTTGCAAATAAAAGTTTAATGAGTTTAGTGAAGTTGTAGTAGTTGGAAGCTTGTGGTGGAAGTTTATGTAAATTGAATATAATGGTTCTTGCATGCATGGAAGATAATGAGACTAGTATGATATTGTTGGTATATGAATTATTGAGTTGTTATTGTTATTATGGAAGTTGGAAGGTTTGAAGAAAGTAATATGTTGATTAAATTGTTAGGATGTACTTTGGTTTGGTTATTGAGATTGCTAGTATGAATATTGGCATTGACGTTGCTAGATTGGCCGGGTTGAATTCCCGGATTGTTGTTGATTAAAATTTGGCCAGGTTGAATGTTGAGGATGATGTATTTACAGAGGAAGTGTTTGCCGAAATTTCGGTAGACAAGTGTCACTTTGAGATTCTACTTCTAGACACTTGAACTAACATTTGGTAAACATGACCAAATTGTAGATTCTGGCGAAGTTGGAGCTTGAATTTGGAATAGCATAAGGAGCAAAAAGAGGTATGTAAGGCTTCACCCTTCTTTCTATGGCATGTCTTAGACGTACTAAGTCGACTACGTGTCCCGAGGACCATTCCTTTTCACGGAATCTAAGATTGAAAATAGCTACTATTCATTCAGTAGAATTGAATTAGAACTTGCATAAAATGTTGGAAAAACTTCTTGGACATCCGAACTTACACAAATAGGATTCTATCACCCTAAGACCCTCCCAAGTGACGCCATGAACTCGTAATATACGTAAATTTGATATGCCGCCTCATTTGACTCGAGGTGGGCCCACTATTCCCGAATTCTTTCCTATTGCCCCCATTGACTTATTTTCATTCTATAGTTAAGAAAAGTTTTTGGTTATTATTTTAACTACTAAATCATAGTTGTTTTAACTAATCCCTCGATTTCAAAACATGATTTTCCTTCTTAAAAAGTTTATAAATGTTTTCCAAAATATTCGTTTTTCTTCAAAAACTAAGTTTTACAATATTGCAAGCCTTAATGACTAAGACGGCGACTATGACTCTATGATGAAAAAAATGATGATTCTATGATTAAAGGTTCCAAGTCTATGATTCCAGTGCCGAGATGAGAACGTTGAACTATTTCTTGAATCCTCGGCTCTACTCATGAACAGTGATTTCCTTCAAGGATTCTAAGTACACGAACGACGCCCTACGATCCTATGTTATACTTTCTCATGATGTTGCTCTCCACTAATAGTCTCGCCTTATATTAATCATCCCTTCAAGGTGAGATAAGCGCCCTCAATTATTTTATAATATAATCGGAGGTTCCCGACCTTACGTCACTCCGATGGATACACGATTTTCTTGGGCTCCCCTGCATGCTATGATATATATATATATGTTTAAAAATATTTTTGGGGAAAACTGGGGAAAAGGGCAGAGCGCTATGAGCGCTGGGTTACTCACGGTGCATGTATCCGTACTTGACTTGATATCATCCCGGACGCGGGAATTATACTATGTGGGCAGGCCGATATATTCGGTACTATGATATACTATGCTATGCTATGATACTATGATATACTATGCTATGCTATGATACTATGATATACTATGCTATGCTATGATGCATTATGATACGATATAAATTCTACTTTCTATGCCTATGAAAAGAAATGTTTTGTTTTCAAAAAGGAAAAACAAGCATGCATGATATCCGGCCTGAAAAGGGCGTTCCTATGCACAGGTTACATCCTTATCTCAGTATATATATCCATGACCCCTCGATATTGTTACTTGTAATCTATGCTCTTGTTTATGTTATTTTCTATGTCTTACATACTCGGTACGCTATTTGTACTGACGCCCCTTCATGTGGGCGCTGCGTTTCATGCCGCGCGGTCAGTAGACAGCCGGATCAGATCCCTAGGAGTTCCCCTCGAGCATTTTTGCAGCGCTCCAGTTGTTTCGGAGCCCAGTTCCTTGGTACTATTTTTGTGTATATATTCGGGCACGGCAGTTCTCGGCCCTTCCTATGTATATTGTGTACTATGTTTAGAGGCTCGTAGACAGATATGTACAGTAGCTATGTTGTACTCCTGATTGTCCCCGTCGCTGTATAGTATGATCGTAAAGCTTATTAGTCGATGTTCATAATGGTGCTACGTATGTTAATGCTTGTCAAAAAAAAAAAAAAAACGGCGTAGTTCATATGTGCAATAAGAGTCAGCGGGTTCGCTCGGCTCCGAATACGGGGTCGGGTGCCCATCACACCCTAGTAAGATCGGGGTGTGACATATGATATGTCCGTCTCCGGAGTACCGTGGTATATGTCCGTCTCCGGAGTACGGTGGTCGGTTCCGGAGTACTGTGGTATATGTCCGTCTCCGGTTACCGTGTGCGGTTCTGGGGTACTGTGGTATATGTCCGTCCCCAGTTACCGTGTATATGGATTATGATGTGACCGGTTCCCGGGTTCTCGTGGTATATGTCCGGTTCCCGGGGTACCGTGTCTATGTTATGATATGTCCGGTTTCCCGGCGTGGTATATGTCCCCGGGTACCGTGTCTGCGTTATGATGAGTTATGGCGCCAGAGACGGGGGTGGCGACCATGTTCCTGTGCCCTGTGTATGACTCTGATTTGCATCACTTAAAATCTGAAAGTATGCATTTTGATATCCTAGATAAGGTACGCATTTTATGTACTTCTGACTCTGCTTATGATACTGTCTGTTGTACGTCTGTACTCTTGATCCCTGTCACACCCCGACTTTACTAGGGTGTGATGGGCACCCGACCCTATATTCGGAGCCGAGCGAACCCTCGGACTCTTAGTACACACATGTTCTCTTGGATTCATAGGAAAAAGTAAAGTAAAATACATAGTAAATTTTTTTCAAAATCTTTTCGTCGTTTCTCAAATAGACGCAGTTTGTAAATAAGAGGGCTCCGTAAAATAAAAACACATCAACCAGTGGAACTCTGTTTTTAGGCTGACACTCTAGACCCACGACTCTGTCTGCAAAGTCTCTAACTGTAATCATAGACCATAGCACATGTATGCTGACTCAGAGAACTCTCCGGGTGAGTGGAGCTTGCCAACATTGCTGGAACATCTTCTATAACCGACTTCTACTCGTCCGGGGGTACACGCGGCATGAAACGCGGCGCCCACAAGAAGGGGCGTCAGTACGAACAATGTACTGAGTATGTAAGGCATGAATAATAACATAGTAAGAAATGTATACATGGACAATAACCGCATAGAAACATAGAACATGTCATGTCAAGCTGTGACCTGTACATAGGAATCATATCTTTTGTATAGAGAACATAGAACATATCATAGGATAGCGAGTAACTCCGTGCATATGAGTGCCCCCGGGGGCGGATGCCATGCATGCTTACTTGGTCATATCGGTCATAGTACCGCACGCGGCGGCGCTCGCCCACATAGCGCCGGAATACTCCGGCTCGCCATGAATCCGCGTCCGGGCATCCCGCGTCCGGATGATAAGCCACCGACCAGGTGGCAATGAAACATAGTTTCCTTCCCAATTCCCAAGTATGCATAGTTCCCATCCCCCCAACCCATGTTCATATTTAGCATGCGGGGGAGCCCAAGGAAAATCATGTACTTGTCGGAGTGACGTAAGGTCGGAAACCTCCGATCGCATTATGGAATAATCATGGTCGCTTTGTCTCACCTTGAAAGAACGATAATCATAAGGCGAGACTATCAACATAGAACATGTCATAGCATATCGGGTCATTGATATAGCATACCTGACACCATCATTGTCATCATAGAATCATAGTTGTCATAGAATCATAATAATCATCATAGAATCGTGGCCATCATAGGATCATAGTCATCGTAGAATCATAGGCATCATAGAATCATTGTCATCATAGAGTCATAGTCATCATAGAACCATAGCCATCATAGAATCATAGTCCCATAGAATCATAGACATCATAGGATCATAGACATCATAGAATTATAGTCGTTGTTTAAGTCATAAAAACTGGCAATATTGTAAAACTTAGTTTTTAAAGAAAAATGTATATTTTGGAAAACACTTGTAAACTTTTAGTAAAGAAAATCATACCTTGGGGTCGAGGGTTTAGTTAAAAACAACTTTTAATTTGATAATAGGAATGATAACCAAAAACTTTTATTAGCTATAGCATGGAAATAAGCTTAATGAGCTAATAGGACGGGGTTCGAAATAGTGGGCCCGCCTCGGTCGAATGAGGCGGCGTGGACAATTTACGTATAATACGTT
This sequence comes from Lycium ferocissimum, assembly GCF_029784015.1. Lineage (NCBI taxonomy): Eukaryota > Viridiplantae > Streptophyta > Magnoliopsida > Solanales > Solanaceae > Lycium > Lycium ferocissimum. Next base: position 23,719,833 of record NC_081343.1, read on the forward strand.
TCATAATGTTGCTTATGGAAGTCTTAGGGTGATCGGGTCTTATTCTTGCAAGTCCTAGGGTGTTTCGATCTTTCTTTCACTATTCAAGCACTTTTGGTTCAATGCCACTTTCGAATGAATAGTAACTATTTTTCAATCTCGGATTTCTAGAGTTAGGGAAGTCCCCGAGACACGTATTCAAGCCTATAACATCTAAGACATGCCAAAGAAAGAAAGTGAGGCCTTACATACCTTTTTTCCGCTTCTTACGCTCCTCCAAATTCAAGCTCCAAATCCGCAAAAAATCTACAAATGGTCGCATTTACCAAACCTTAGTTAGGGGCATTTATAAGTTGATTCTTTAAAGCAACACTTTGTCTCGCCGAAATTTAAAGCATTTCCCCCGTAAATACATCGTCCCGAGAATATGGCTCGGCCCAATTCAACAACAACAACCCGAGAATGGAACTCGGCCACAATATCAACAATAAAACTACAATAGCATCTCCAAACATATTCAATTTAATTCAATAACATTTCATTCGCCTTCAAATGAACTACGTACATTCAATCTCACATTATTGATCGTTCGTTCAAATATTATTCCGAAGCCATTCAAATACGATTTAGAAGCATTCCAAGCAATCCATACATCATTCAAAGTAACCCATCCATTACCCCATGGAACCCGAAACCATCAATTTCCATAGAGACAACAATAATACATTTCTTTCCTCAAAATTCATCGACGATACTAATAATCCACTCCTTAACAACATTGTTTCCATAAATTCAAGAAAACATATTCAAATCATATTACGTTCCAAATCAGCCCATAACCATCACAACTTCCATTTGAATCATCAACCTTTCATTTTCACAACATAGAATCCATCACAACAACAACTAAAATACTAACTATCATTACTTCATTTTTTCTACACCATGGCAGCCCACTCACGGCCACACACCATACATACATATTTCATGAATTTCATATAATTCTACATACCACAATCATCAAACTTCCGTTTCCAATATAAATTCCATAACAACAACAACAAGAATTCTACATAAAAATTAATTAACCTTGCCTACACACCACACCTACTATTTCTATAATTTTCATTCAACTCAACTTGCTCCAACACACGTAAACCTTCCATAATACATAGAAGAAGAAAATTCTCACCTTTTCTTCAATTTCTTCACTTGGCTAGAACCTTGAACTTGCCATAAGGGATGGTTTTCTTGCTCCAACAATTGCACCACATTAAAGAGCATCCTTGACTTGGTAGAAATACTTGAAGAACATAATTTTTGAACCAAAGGATTGAAGGCTTGAATTTTTTTTTCTTTTCTTTTTCATGCCTTGGCCGAATGGCCTTGGCACTTGTTCTTCATCTTTTTTTTTCTTGCTTTTCTCTTGAATGAACATACATATATATATATATCCTCAAGCATGTGAGGGGCACATGCCCCTCTCTCAATTTCTCTAGATTATTCTCTCTTTTTCTTGAATTTTTTTCCCAACTAAAAGATGACTTATTTGTCATCTTTTCTATTCCTTTTTTTTTTGTCACATGATCCATATGCCTTTCTTGGGGCTTTCATGAAACTCATGTGAAATTCCCGTTTTACCCCTCGACTTTTCTCAATATTACCATTTTGTCCCTAACCTTCCGCATTATTTCCACGGCCCATTTTGCGAATTTTTCTCTTTTTGCCCTTAGCCTCTCGCAATATTTCCATACTAATAATAGTCATAAATAATATTCACGACAACTCGTACATTAAAATAATTTTTGAAGATGGTCTCGCCCTTAACTTTCCACGACGACCTTGGAATTTCCAAACGTGCAATATACGGGCTATAACAATCCCGATCATGATTCTGTCTATTATACTTCGGTACCTCTGATTTCGATATGTTTCCGTCTATTATATTTCTGGACTTCTGGACCCGATTATGATTCTGTTTATTGTGTTTTATGCTTTACATACTCAATACATATTCCGTATCGACCCCCTTTCTTCGGGGGTCGCGTTTCATGCCGCGTGTACACCTGGATGATTTGAAGACATTATAGAAGATGTTTCGCCGGCGTTGGCAAGCTCCATTTGCTCCCGGAGGCCGCCGAGTCGAGCCCGTGTGTTATGTTTTTCGATTATTTGTTAGAGACTTTGCGGACGAGTCGTGGGTATAGAATGTCGATTTTGTAAACGGGTCCATCGTACCTCGATTTGTCATTCCGTATTGTATAATAAGTTCCATATGATTACAGATTCCGGATGACTTGAGTACAGTAAAAAGAATAGTTCTGAAATTATTTGTTGTATTTGTCATTCTCATTTGACTAAGAATTCGAGAGATTATGTTTGTAATAAGAGTCAGTGGGTTCGCTCGACTCCGAATGTGGGGTCGGGTGCCCATCACATCCTAGTAAAACTGGGGTGTGACATTCTTATCCTAGAAGCAAATGAAAATGGGTGTCACCAATTTCTAGACTTAGAAGGTCAAATGGTTAGCATGTTCTTACTACAGATTATGTTGGTTTAATCATTCATGTTCTTCACCCTAGAATGGTTACCAACTTAGATTCTCATCTTCTTCCTAAATTGTAAATGGGTTTCTTCCATGAATCTTAAAAATTGCTTTCTAAGGAATAGAGTTAAAAAGGGTGACTTTACTTAGCTAATAGCTTAAGTGATTGACTTTATTCATGAATGGAGGTTAATGAATCGCTTAGCTTTATGATGATGGGAAGAGAGTTCATTTAGTGATAAAGGCCTAGAAAATCTACAAGAAGTCTAAATTCCCAAACATTCCTTATCAATCCGAACCTCTTATAAATGCTCTAATGGCGATTCCTATTTTTGGATCTCATGATTGTTTCAAGTTCCTTCATGCCTATTATGACGTGATGAACGAATCGAAGATCTACGAATGTTCGTGGCACCCGATCGGCCTCGAGGTAGGTTACGGTTTCCTTTTGGTAGACTCCGATTAGATTTACATATTCATGTATTAGAAGAAATGGAGAATGCATGACTAGGAATTGGAGATTTGAGATGGATTCTTAGGATGGTACTGTTATGTGATATATGTGTTCGGGCTTGTGGCCTGTATATTTTCTAGGATTCTTGTATTGGTTTTCCTTGAGTATTGGTGGACGTTATGTTACTGGGAAGTTAGTTGTTGATACTTACTTTACTATGTTCCTTTGATGAGGAATTTCTGTAAAATGTGCATAATTTGTTCTATGCTATGAATAGTGAATGTTAATTGATATTGAAACGGATAAAATGTACCAAAGATCTTGAATTGATTCTAGACTGGGTATTAGTGATGTCTTGTAAGTTGAAGGTGGAATTATCATATGTTAATGATGATAGGTAGTAAAAGAAGCGAGGTGATATTGTATATGTCTAGTCCGTGTTGATTATCAGAGACTATTGATATATCTTATTCATAATATTATGGTACCTCACTTGTTGATGTTTGATACGAGGATAGTATTCTATATGACTTGTGTAGTCTTTCATGATATTGTTGGCATACCCATGCTTGGTACTAATTGATATATATTGATTTGATTATTGATGTTGACTCATACATTGCACGCATTCTCATCCTTGATGATATACTGTTGATACACTGATGATACTTAAGGAAACACTGTGATGAGCTGAGCTCAGTTTGGATGATGAGTGACGTGAAAGTCCAATATCCGATTGTTGTCCCGGAATTGTGGATTGAGTGGTAGCAGTTGCCAAGGTTTGTGCCGGAGCCGTGAGGTACATAGCCTCCACGGGTTCCCCATGGGTTTTGCTACCGAGCCGTCGATACTTACGTCCGTAGTACATGTGTACACAACATTGCATTGTCTTTGCATTCTTTCATCATTGTATTGCGTTGCATTATGGCTTATATTGTGATGATCTAGGTATTACTTGTCACAACCCAAACTGATGGCCTGTAACAAGTGCCCGACCACTACTGGCCAAGCACTCCTATGCTTGCATTTACTACTCACTCACTATCCTGGGCCCATGCACAATTTGTAACTGAGTTGTACTATCTCCCGAACAATCAACAT
>NC_081343.1:23724011-23784235 GCF_029784015.1 Lycium ferocissimum
TACTATAATACGCTATGCTATGCCATGATATACTATGACACGCCATGCTATGATATGATGTGACCTCCTATGAAATAGTGCGACATGATATTACATGATAAGGTATGTCATATTACTCTCTATTTTCTATGTCTATGATAAGAGATATCTTCCTAAGATAAGCACACATAGTATCAGGGCACGAAAAGGGCCTTTCTATGCACGGGTTATTTTCTTACTTCATTATATATCCTGCGAACCTATGACATGGTGATCCTTACTATGTTTATATTTACAATGTTTACCTCACGCTTACATACTTGGTACACTATTTATGCGACGTCCCTTCGGGCACGCCGCGTTAAATGCGCGCAGTCGAGCGGGTAGACGGACTGGTTTCTAGGAGTTCTATCGGCGAGATAAGCGGAGGCTCCGTTGCTCCGAACCCTGCCGTCTTTTGGTACTACTCTTGTATATGTATTCGGCACGACGGTATGCTCCGGCCCTTCCTATGTATATGTATACTATGTTAGAGGCTCGTAGACGCTATGCTGTAGATGTTTTGTGTTCGATTGTCACGGCCGCCGTATAATGTATTGTCAAAGCTGGCTAGTCTATGTATATTATTATGTTACCAATGTATATGTCGAAAAAAGAGCGGTGTAGTTCATATGGCCCACTTAGTAATAAAGGTAATATGATAGACAAGGGGTGTCAGACAAGTATCGGGCGCCTGCCGCGGCCCTAGTTGGGTCGTGACAGAACGAAACGTCGTCTAACTGTTTGAAAGGATGTGAGCGTTAGAGTGCGTATTAAAATCCTTTGTAGACTAGCTGTAGCTCTTGATATCTTGATATAGGATAAGTGTTGTTGGGCAACCAGTACAAGTTATTATACGACTAAACGCTAAAAAAAGGTACGCAAAGCCTATTCCTTCCTTCTTTTTGGCATGTCCTAGACGTAAGTAAGATATAATACGAGCCTCGGGGTGACTCCACTCTCTCCCGCTAGTATGACATGTGATTGTTATTCGTCCATAATGTTGAAAATGTTGATATAATGGAACTATGATCTCGTTATTTATTACATGATGGACTAGTATGTGATGCATAGGAGTTCTTATTCTTAAAAGGAATTGCATAAGTATGCTTAATTTTCATAAAATGTAATATGCTAATGTCGAGAACTCGATTTGGTTTACTATTCATTGAGTCTCAAAAATATTTTATATATATATGTGGTTGCTTATTACTCCGCCGTGCTACCGCTATATCCTTCACCGAGTCCGGGCCGATGTATGTTCTCGTGCGCACAACTATTATACTATTCACCGAGTCCCTCACTAGAGGGCCGGGGCACGTTATATATATACATATGATGATGATGATGATATGATATATGATGATTTGGAGATGGAGGCCAGGAGGGCATACATTCCTTATTACCGAGTCCACTACCGAAAGGGCGGGACACGTATATGCTTATGTTTATGATGTTATGATTATAATTACCGAGTTCCTCACTCGTAGGGTAGGGACACGTTATATATGTTATATAAAGAATGATTATGCAACTTTGATTATGAAATACTATAGTGATATTGATATGAGAACGATACGGATGAAATATGTTCAAAGGCAAGTTTTATGAAACTCACTGTTTGTTGCATTGAATCTTGTTCACCTTGTCTCGGTATATGATTCCATTTTCTATGTTTCATGCTTTACATACTCAGTACATATTCCGTACTGACCCCCTTTCTTCGGGGGGGGGGGGCTGCGTTTGCCCGCGAGTGCAGACGCTCGTTTCGGGGATCCGCCAGTCTAGGAGATCCATCCAGCTATTTCAGAGTGCTCCTTTGTTCCGGAGCATAGTTTCGCAGTATAACCTTTTGATATGTACATATGTTGTCGTTCAGGGTACGACGGGGCCCTGTCCCTCATATGATGTCATTGTCACTCTTAGAGGTCCGTGGTCACAAGTGTGGGTCTATGTGTGGTTGTTGTTTTGTTATATGGTTATGACTTGTGTCCGGGCGTACCTATTTGTAGTGGCGGTGACCTTGTCGGCGTAGCTATATATGTTTACCACGGCGCCTGTGTATGAAGGTAGCCTTCTCGCTTGTGGTTTGTTGGGACGTTCCCTATATATGTATATATGCCGACTTTGCCGCTTTTGCGAAATATGAACTGTTAAAGGGTATAACTCTTGGGAGATAGGTAGCTTCGACTTGCATATGTTTTGCCCTTATACTTATATCAGCTCGTTCATGCTAGTAGTGTATGACTATAGATAACAAGTGTATACGAGTGTCCAGCTCGGGCACTAGTCTTGGCCTACGGGGTTGGGTCGTGACAACATGTACCATGATATACCATGTTGTATTAATAATTCATTATTGTTTTCTTAATATTCCATTTTTGTTATTGAGAATCTGTCCGTAATCAATGAAAACCCATACTTTGTATACCATGGGTTCTTAATTGCAAGACATGACATTTTATGTTTATTTTCATGAACTTTGACATGTTTTCATACAAGTTATAATATATATTTATCTTGATGTAATAAAACAATCAAGAATCATGTTTACAATCATGTTTATATACTTTATGGGCTACTAAGCCAAATATATCCAAGTTTAAGTTCTTGGGAGTTGTACAGATTATCGAGAAGACTCAGATAGCCTGAAACTGCGCATGCTAATGCAGGATAAGGATCGCTCCGCCCAGTTAGGACGATACGTTCATGTTTACCCATTGAGGGTTATTGGATCCATTCATGTTCATGTTCATGTTCATGTCTTGTACCCCGGCAAGGTACAAGATGGCTTAGCTGGTCGGGCAGAGATCAGACGCCACGTACTTACGTGGTGGTTACATATCGGTTATACTAAGGCTCTCCCACTTAAAATGTTTTACTCATGTTATATATACATATTCATGTCAGATATACTAATGTTCATGTTCAGCTTACAGATACAGTTTTAGTTTCTGTTCTATTATTTTATCTGTCATGCTTAGTTCATTCATTTACTTTACATACCAGTATAATTCAAGTGTATTGACATCCCCTATTATTTACCTGGGAGCCAGCATTTCATGATGCAGATTTACAGGACGACGGATCAGCGTAGCTATTAGTGAGTCCCATTGTATTCGGGGTGTTATCTTTATTTATGTTTATCTTAGTCATGTAGTTATGGTATGCCGGGGGCCTTATCCCGGTATATAATTTAGCAGCCAGACTCATGTCAGATGTTTCATTGATTAGACTAGTTCAATTATGTCATGTCAGATGTTTAGAGTCGTATAGCCAGTAATTGCTGAACATTTGTTATATATTTTTAGACTTATGATTATTTAATCCTATGTTTTACTCCCACCATGCATGTTTATATTATATTTTGTATCAGCTCATGCCCCATGTTGATTCAGCAAGCCATGTGGTTCGTTCGGTCACAAACAGCAAGGCACCAGGTGCCATGTTACGCCCAGGCCATTGTTCGGGGCGTGATAAACTTGGTATCAGAGCCTAGGTTCAAGTGTCTTAGGGAGTGTATGAAACTGTGTCCATTAAGGTCGTTTTTATATGTGTGTGCGTGCCACACATATAAATAGTTGGCCACCAAGACATCTAGGATTGTCTCACTTCTTTCTACTGTAGATCGTGCCACGAAGATTAGTGGAATAGGTAACCTTCTTTTCCTATCGAATTTGGTATGTATCGAATGCGCAAGAGATGAGCAGGGAGTTCAAGGTCCGTGTGAGGACGATTACCCATTGGGCTATGGTTGGTTATGAAGTGTCTGATGGTAATGAATGAGACTTGAGATGATACTGAAAGTGAGATAAAAGGCATAGTCACTACAAACTAGAGCATAACCCTTATCAGAATTCAAAAGCAGTTATTATACTTTTGGCCATTAGTTTATCTCAGTTATCATTTATGCAACCCATCAGTTAGCAGGGTTATGTTTATTCAGTTCGTCAGTACTCAGTTATTTAGTAACCAGATTTCTAATTTTCAGTGTATCCGAATTCTTGTGAGTATACAGTGATACCTATGGGTGCTAAAAGAAAGAGTAAATAATGATGATTATAGCAAAATCTTCATATGTTCTAAGTTCGGGTTAGGACCCAAGACTCGTCGAATGGGGCGGGACATGATTTGTCAGATGATGGTATACTCTGAAGGACAAGTTTTTGCATGATAGTATATCCATATGTGCTTTACCTTACAAAATAATTTATTTATATTTTTGATAATGGAGCCGCATGTAGGATGATGATAGCTCAGATGTTAGACCCCATGGTGTAACAGGTTAAAAATTCAGCTGGAACAGGTGTAGAATTGATCATATAATTCTAGACAAAAAAGAGCCTTTGATATAACCAAATATGTGTTTTTCCGTACGACTCATGCACATGACTAAGAAGATATGATGTACGGAGTGAGAACCAATAGCAGACGATTTTAAAGTTCTATAAATAGTGTTAGCTTGTTTAAGTTTAGTTATATCAGAACCAGAGATTACGCCACTTGTAAGTTACCATAAGAAGTAGATATTATTATAGATAAGAAGATGTGACAATTCCATCTTAGGTTATGTGAGTAAATGTTTACCCCAGATGTTGATAGCCGTATATGATTCTAAAGTGTATAGAAAGTTCAGGGTTGGCTATTCCAATTTCATTTAGGACAGATGAAACTTCCCTAAGTGTGACTCATGTCTATAGTTCGGAAAAGATAGTATGCGACCATAGAGGAGGTAGGTAAGGGAATGAAAAGATAAGTCTCATGGCAATAGTCTTAGAGGCAGAACTAGAAGAATGATTAGATGGCGAGTTATTGCTAGACTTAAAGAATCCACAGCCTTAAAACTTCAGATTTTGAACTAAGGGGAGATGGTCCGACAAGGTACCAAGTTATATCATGTGTTGCATATATCAATAAGTGTCGAGAAAGAAAGGTTTAGAGTAACGTTACGTTGCCAATTCTGGAGTAATTCATGTACTAGGTGGTACTTATGCCTAAAAGTACTCTCCTCATACCTTACATACTATATCATACCCATGTTAGCGCTCTACACTCCATGTTTAGGATTCAAGAATGAAGACTCCATAACGATAGTGATCTATGCAAAAGAAATGTCCTTTTATATTTTGCACATCAGGTTGTGCTCATATCTAAAGCTAAAACACTATTCATGTCACACGTATCTATCGTGCTTTTATACCCATGTCCACGTTCTAGCTTTTAAGTACTCTTGAATATGATGATGATTTTGATGAGAATCATGGAGAAAGTAATGTAAACATTTAAAGACAAAAAGTCCTATGTGATCTGCACCAATGCCTTGAAGAAGAGAAGAAAGCCTAAGGTATGTGACTTATTTTGACCCTAATGATTATGCTATCCACGTTCCCACGTACATGTGCCCCAATCCATCTCTTCATGCATCCCAGTTATTGTCACACCCCGACTTTACTAGGGTGTGATGGGCACCCGACCCCGTGTACGGAGCCGAGCGAACCCGCTAACTCTTATTACGCTTATGAACTCTTTGGATTCTTAAGACAAAATAAAGTAAAATACATAGCAAATTTTTTTTTCAAAATCCTTGCGTCGTTTCTCAATATAAACACAGTTGTAAATATGAGGGCTCTATAAAAATAAAAATACATCGAAGAGAACTCTTTTAAAAGGACACTTTGGACCCATGACTCTGTCTGCAAAGTCTCTAACTGTAATCATGGACCATAGCACGTATAAGTTGACTCGGCTACACTCCAGAGCAACGGAGTTCGCCAACCTCGCTGAAACATCCTCTATGCTAACTTTGCGTCGTCTGGGTGTACCGCGTGGCATGAAACGTTAAACCTTCGAAGAAGGGTCGATACGAACAATGTACCGAGTATGTAAGACATGATGTAAGAATAACATAGTAAAAGGCGTACATAGAAAACGATACTTTTTTACTTGCGGTACGGACGCCGAATTCATCGCTCTCCCAACCCCCTCCCCAACGCTGTCCCAAGTGTATCATATTATATATATATATATATACGAACAGACGCCGCGCACGGCTCTCCCCATACAATCCGCGTCCGGCATCCCGCGTCCGGATGATAAGCCACCGAATCGGTGGACACGGCTTGCCCTCCCCATTCCCCACATATACGGTGTATACAAATACGGTCATCAATATCGAGTATTATATACATTATTATATAAACAATTAAACAAGATGCACGGGAGCCCAAGGAAAAGCTATAACGCTATCGGAGTGACGTAAGATCGGTAACCTCCGATTTTATTATGAAATAACCATGGGCGCTTTATCTCACCTTGAAGGAACTAGTAGTAAGGCGAGACAATTAATGGAAGGCAATATCATGAGAAAGTATAACATAGGATCATAGGGCATCGTTCATGTACTTAGAATCTTAAAGGAAAACACTATTCATGAGTAGAGCCGAGGATTCAAGAAATAGTTTAACGTTCTCATTTAAGACTGGAACCATAGACTTGGACCCTTTATTCATAGAATCATCATTTTTTTCATCATAGAGTCATAGTCGTCGTCTTAGTCATCATGGCTTGCAATATTGTAAAACTTAGTTTTTGGAGAAAAACGGTAGTATTTTGGAAAACATTTGTAAACTTTTAGAAAAGAAAATCATGTTTTGGAATCGAGGGTTTGTAAAAACAATTATTATTTAGTAGTCGAGTAATAACCAAAAAACTTTCCTTAACTATAGAATGAAATGAGTCAAATGGGTCAATAAGAGAGAGTTCGGGAATAGTGGGCCCACCTCGAGTCAAACGAGGCGGCATATCAAATTTACGTATATTACCATGGCGTCACTTGGGAGGGTCTTAGGATAATCGAATCCTATTTGTATAAGTTACGGATGTTCGAGAAGTTTTTCCAACCTTTTATGCAAGTTCTAATTCAATTCCTCTTGAATGAATAGTAACTAGTTTTCATTCTCGGATTTCTAGAGTTAGGAAGTCTCCGAGGCGCGAAATCAAGCCTATACGTCTAGGACATGCCAAGGAAAGAAAGTAAGGTCTTACATACCTTTTTCCGCTTCTTACGCTCCTCCAACTTCAAGCTCCAAATCCGCCAAAATCTACAAATGGTCGCATTTACCAAACCTTAGTTAAGGGCACGGCGAGTCGATTCTTTAAAGCAACACTTTGTGCGCCGAAATTTCAAAAGATTTCCCCGTAAATACACCGTCCCGGAATACGGCTCGGCCCAATTTAACAACAACAACCCGAGAATGGAACTCGGCCAATATCAACAACAAAACCAACAATAGCATCTCCAAACATATTCAATTTAATTCAATAACATTTCATTCACTTTCAAATAAACTACGCCATTCAAACTCACATTATTGATCGTTCGTTCAATATTATTCCGAGCCTTTCACACACGATTTAAGAACACTCCAACAATATATACAATTTTCAAGACAACCTAAACCATATGCTACTTCTCACCCGAATTCCTTCAACTACATTAGGACATCAATAACACATTTTCTCTTTCCAAATTCATAATCCATATCGACAATCCCATACGTTACCAACATCATTTTCATCAACTCAAGTGACTATATTAAAATTACATTATGCTCCAAATCAGCCCACAACAATTATAATTTCCATTGGAGTCATCAAGTCTTCATTTTCATCACATAATCTACCACAATCAATAACCAAAATACTATATAAAATGAGTCCATTATACTCTATTAAAACAGCCCCCCACACGGCCAAGTCTTCAATATGCATAATTTCCATGAAGTCCATTCATTTCTACATGCTAAACACGCACAAACCATCTATAATACATACTCCAAACATACTAAATAAATTAGGTTTCACTTCTATATTTTGCAACATATACACGGCCACACCATCAACATATGTAACCTCATAATTTTCATTCATTTTCCATGCATTATTACACGTCCACAACATCCACAAAACATGCAAAAGAGAATAGAATCTTACCTTTTCCTTTCATGTTCTTCCTCGGCTAGCTTCCTCCATAATCAAAACGAATGGTTTTCTCACTCCAACAACTACTCCACGTCGAAGAGGGCACTCCAATTAGTATGAAAGCATGAAGAAACAAATTCTCCATGGTAGATTGCATGGGGCTGGTTCGGCCAGCCTCTCTCTTCTTCGCCCCTTCTTCTTCTTTTTTCTTTCTCCATTTCTCTTGAATTCTTTAGAGTTTTTAAAAAATGACTTATGCCCTCTTCTCTTATATATCATACATATATATATATAATTATAGAGGCATGTGAGGGCACATGCCCCTCTCTAGAGTTTTCTCCCATTTTCTTGATTTTTTCTTTAAAATGAATAAAGATGACTAATGTCTTCCTTGATAAGCTTGGTCCATATTTTCATCACATGTCCTCAAGGAGTGGGGCCCACATACATATACACACACTCCACAAATATATATAATACACACTTGTGCTATTTCATGAAAATTATTTCCCAACTTTTAACCTCCAATTTTTCTTCAACAAGTCATGCATAAAAGTTTCCAATTCCAAGTTTGCCCCTAAATTTCCATAACAATAATATTTATAAGCGACTCGCGCATTCAACAAAACCGGAAACTAACCTTGTCCTTAACGTCCCGCCATTAACTCGGAATATTCAAATGTGCAAAAATGCGAGGTGTAACAGTTATAGAGGTATCGTAACAATGATGGTGATAGGCAATGATGAAAGTAAATCAAGATAGATGTCCTACCCATGATTTGATGTAATTCGTGCTTATATTCCTGTGCCTAATATTTTTTTGAACTATCTCGTAACTGGACACAAAGGATTCCCTTTTCTTTCCCCTGAGTACCTATGCCCTGCTTATGTCCAGAGAAACTTTATACTCATATCTTAGGTGCTTTATGAAAGAAGTATTCATGCCACGTCCCGACAGATGTGAGTGGCACCCACACTAGTGTTACACCACGAAAAATTTTGCGCTACCAAGGTTGTAGACAGCTTAGCATGGGCCTAAGGAAGAGTAAAGTTATACGAGGATTAAGGAGGAAGGTTATATTATAAGAGTATAATAATAGTATACATATGACAATTGGAGACCATATGGGGTGAATCAGTTCGTACATTACTGGATGAAAAAGCCCTCGTTACTGTAAGACAAGTGGGGCCCACATGCCGAGATTGTTATAATGGACATATGAAACATTATATGAGTAGTACATGGGAAGTTTAACAAGTCCTAAGAAGGACCCTTAAGCCGAATATGGGCATAAGCCCTCCAAAGGGATGACTTAAGGAAATGTTTTCGGACAATCTGACTTGAAGAGGCCAAAATGCTATTACAGGTTTGGAATTTGGAAAAATTCCAGGAACTAAAGTTGTAGATAATTGAATTAGATTTCCAACCATAGGTCATGGGCTCTCATATGATATCGGTATCACACGTTATGTGCTTTTTAAGATCGGCTGTCTGGGCAGAAAAATAACCTTGCGCAAACGCGCCAGAAGGTGGCGCGAACGCGTAGGGCAGGACCTAGTAACTCAGCGCAAACGCGCCACGTTGCAGCGCGATCGCACTGAGCAATTTTTATAACGGTCCAGGCAGCTTCTTTCCTCAAATCTCGCAATACAACCCAGAAGCATAGGACTACGTCAATTCTCACTCCACTACGGATTTCTGGTGTGACCTTCTTGCAATTGTAGTTGGGCGTAGCTTCACGTTGATGGTTCATATATTCCCTAGCATATGATCTCATGTTTGGTATAATTAGTGATCCATGAAATGTTTTCTAATATCCGGTGAACTCTTTATTTCCATTCATAAGAGCAGCGTTCTTCCTTTCTTCGAAAAATTACCAAACTACCAACCGTTGTTCCTTTTGCTTCAATTGTTATTTCTTCTATTACGACTTTTTTTTTGCAATGCCAGTATATTTATTTTTGATTTCCCTTAGGCTACTCTAGCTTCTCATTTGTCTCTTATGTCTAAATTTATAGAACTTTTAGTACGCTTCCCTGGGGGTCACCCATCCTAGTATTTCTCTCACCCTAGCACGCTTAACCTTGAATCTCTGATGAAATTCGGGGCATTAATGCTGGTATGATCGCATCCATCTTACCACATGACCTTCACCACATAATCTAGAGCAAGTTGAAGTCTTAACAGATTTCCAAATATTCTCGTAATGTTTCTCCCTCCGAATTAGAAAGAATCTCTTACTCTTCCGACTGTACAATTACTATTTTGGCCTTTTCAATCCTCAATATTCACCTTTCACCTATGTGTATGACTACCTTTCATCCTAGATTTCCAGATTCCCAATGGTGGCGAAAACGCCTTGGTCGCCATTACTTATAAATACTTGGTTATCGGCCCCTTTGGATTTCCGCTCGCCACTATTAAGTAATAATCTACAGCAAGTACACATACATAGAAAATTTCAATAAAGTCTCATATACTTGTAGTTGATCAGTCTCTAGTCTGATCTGGTGGACTATAACCTCGTCATCGTCTACCCACCATCTGCTCGTCTGGCCTTCATCATCTCTCTCATCTGAGTCCGAAGGATATAGATAACCGGGCAACTCCTGATTTACCGACGGCTAGGATAGGCGGCTAGAATAATCAGTAACTCACCGAGGAGGCTGGTCTGACGTAGTACTCTGCCATAGGAGCAGCTGGTACGGCATCGGGAATCTCCTCCTCCGGTGTCCCAGATGAATACTCAGACGGATCTGTGTCATAACCGTCCTCTGAGGGGTCCTCCTCCCTGGGAGTCAAAAACTCTGGAACAATAGTCGATGGGTCCTCCGAAGGATCAGTCTCAATGCAATAGCTGAGGCTCTTCCTGCTCGGTCCTGGAGCCTGGGGTCCTGGATCTACTCTAGGGGCCTTCTTAGCACCCCCCTTTGTCTGAACCTGATCTCTTCATCTCTCATCAGTCTGCACTTACCTGCAGGAAAAAGGATCATAAACGATCTCTCCTAGACTCTGGCTCTATCGCACGATCTAAGACAAAAGAAAAGGTCAATGATTCCTAAATGCCCTGCAGCCTTCTGTTTATAAGTGTGGCTGGTTTCACACCCATAAACAGGACTCTATCGGACACTGTCTGTAGATAATCCCTAGGACGAACTGCTCTGGTACCACTTTTATAGTTGCAACTATGCGCCGTCTGGACCGAAATTTGGGAATTATACCTAGTTTTGGGCTAAAAATTTAATGTGGGAAGCTTGGGGAAAATTCTTGAAGGTTTGAGGGAGTTTGGGTGTGTTTAGGACGAAAATATGAGGGGACAATCCCTTTTTATAACGGTCAGGTTCTGCCTAGACTGACTTAAAAATTACTCAGCGCGATCGGGCTACCACGTGGCACGTTCGCGCTGAGTTACCAGGTCTTGCCCTGCGCGTTCGTGCCACCTTCTGGCGCGTTCGCGCAGGGTTATTTTTCTGCCCAGACAGCTAATTCTAAAACGCACATAACGTGTGATTCCGCTATCGTATGAGAGCCCACGACCTATGGTTAGAAATCTAATTCAACTACCTACAACTTTCATTCTTGGATTTTTACCAAATTCCAAACTTGTAATGGCGTTTTGGCCTCTTCAAGTCAGATTGTCCGAAAATATTTCCTTAAGTCATCCCTTTGGAGGGCTTATGCCCATATTCGGCTCAAGGGTCCTTCTTAGGACTTGCTCAACTTCCGATGTACTACTCATATAATGTTTTATAACAATCTCGGCTTGTGGGCCCCACTTGGCTTACAGTAACGAGGGCTTTTTCATCCAGTAATGTATGAACTGATTCACCCCATATGGTCTCCAAATGTCATATGTATACTATTATTACACTCTTATAATATAACCTTCCTCCTTAATCCTCGTATAACTTTACTCTTCCTTAGGCCCATACTAAGCTGTCTACGACCTTGGTAGCGCGAAATTTTCCGGGGTGTAACATTAAAGTTCTAATGCAATGACATCTGGAAAAGAAAGAAAGTGAGTATATGGAAGGTAAGGAGATCAAAATGTCAAAAAAAAAGGTAAGAAACATGAGTGAGCGAAGCCTCCAAGAGAGACGACGGGCAAAGCACGGGACTATTTGGAAAAAAAAATTCTAAGGTAGGCATGCGAAAGGGTTAAAGTGTGGTAGTATGGAACAAAAGAGGAATGTGTAGGGGTCAGAAAATAGACTTTAATAAGTGGGACTAAAATGATATGAGAAAGAATGATCAGGCCTTGCGACGACGCTAAGAGATTTTTAGCTCTCGAAAGGCATATAAAAGGATAAGCGTGTTGTCAAATTGACATGGTTGCCTCGGACATGGAGAAACTTTCCTAAAAGATGACTTAAGAATAGGACGGAATTGCACGTTTAAAGGAATATTTCACGAATTTCAGGGTCGATACTATGAATAAGAGGAGGAGAAGGGCGCTCGAAAAGGAAGGAATTCAAGGAAGGTTAAGGGTGAAAGTAGGGAAGGTATACTCATGGGTTAATCGAAGGAAGAGGAGAGCATTTATGAGTAAAGTAACTGGAAATCTTCAACCACGGGGGTACACAGGATACGTTAACGAGTTGTCGGTAGGAAATCGATCAGTCATCGAGAAAAGAACGAGGATGATGAGTCGACACAATTAAATAAAAAATTAATGACATGGAACAACAATTCCTATAAAGACTGTAGAGATTCGATTATAGAGGAAATAGAATGATAGATAAGGAACGTGCACGGGAGACAACTCGGCTGTAGCGCCAGAAAGACGGATAAAGGTTCGATGAATGAAGCATGGAGAGAATGTAAACCGTAATAATTTCGTGCTAAGAGCAAGAAATAGCAGGACGCTAGGAAAACTTTGATGCACAGCTGCAAAACAAACGCGTAGTTAAGAAGATTCATGAGTAAGTGAGCTAAACGGGCGAAAGGACTAGTAGTGGATGGAAAGGTATGGAAATATTGACAAAAATGATGATATAAACATAAATGGAAGAAGAACTCAGGTTAAGAAGTTTTAGATATGTTATAAGTAAAGTCGGGAAGAGAGACGAGGAGTAAGGTATAATCGAAGACTTCATAAAGGACGTGGTGAATCTCGATGTCCCCATTAACTTGCGGGTCCAGGAAACCATTAGGCATAAAAGACAGAGGTGTGAAAAGACGGAAAAGAAAGCATCGGAATTGGATCTAACCCTTATAAGTATTCCAATTGAATACAAGAGTGTAACTAGCAAAAAGGATAAATAAGTCAGACCATATGATGACGGAAACCCGACCTTAAGAAGATCGTGAAGGGCGGCAGATAATTATCGAAGACGATGGGTACTCGAAGACTATTGGTGTATTAGAACCTCCTTAATAAGGGGGGAAGAGCATATTAGACTTGAAAGGATTTCTTAAGCTCCAGAAGAAGAAATTTATTAGCTCAGGGCCAGAGTTCGAGGCGCATTGCCATATTAGGAAGGTACCAGAAAGGAGCAGAAATGAATTAACAATAAGTGTACCATGAGGCAAACACCTTAAGAGAATGCTTCACGCCGACATAAGCTACGACATTTCTAGACCATGGTTTGAATCCCTCGTATTGGGAGGAATTGCGCCGTACTCAAGGATACAGCGACATGTCCTAAAGGGTAATAAAGAGAGCAAGAAAGGTTTCAAAGCCAAATTCACAAAGGGTGATAGAGAGGATGACGAACCCAAAAGGACACTTGGGGTGACAACGACTATTGTAACAAAAGCAACAGTGCGTTGTGGCTTAAGCTCAAGGAGGAAGAGTGAAGACATAGCATTATTATCGAGAGAAAGGTATGAATATCTTATTATTAACGTTAATCTTGGTTTATTTATGGAGATGGAGCTGTTAAATGGTTATAAAATACTCATGGGGTGGAAATATGGGACAAAGACCGTATGGGATATTGATAAAGTATTTTGGTACTGGAAATATTATGGTTGATGTTGGTATTGTTGTTGTTGTTGTTGGTTGTTGAATTGAGAATTCGGGCTAGGCATATATTTAATGCTGCCCGATTTTTGGCAGAATATAAAATAGTTTGATTTGAAAACTTGGAACAAGTGTGCGATGATGAGTCTAACGATAGTATAAATCCTCTTAAATGTAGACTTGCGGGCTCCGACGAATAAGCGTAGCTAATAGGAGGTCGAACAGGTATGTTAAGGCTTGTCCTTTTCTTTCAAAGGCATGATTCCTATGTTACGATTTCATGAATGTTTCCATAACTTCTTTGTCTTCAAAAGTTAAAAAGCTTATGATTCCAAAGACATGACTCCTTTCCTGATGATTCATAAATGTTTCCCAAGATGCCCGTATTTTCCAAACTAGAGATTTATGATTATGTCAGCTCTTGTGATAATAGCGGCGAACATGCCTTTATGATGATAACGACGATGTTAAAAGTGAGAATATTTTCTATAATGATTATGATGATGATGATTTTATGGTTAAAAGTCTCAAGATATAAGATCGATACTTTTATGAGATTATTGAGCTACTTTCGTAACTTTCTCAATTTTATTCATTGTTGTTGGTCTCACCTTATAATAATTATTCCTTCAAGGTGAGATAGAGCGATGATTATTACATAATATAATCAGAGGTTACCGACCTTACATCACTCCGACAGAGTTATAGCTTTTCTTGGGCTCTAATGCATGCTGCTTATGTGATATATGAATATGATATATGTATATGTATATGTATATGGGGAATATGGGAAAAAGGGTAAGGCGCTATAGACGCATGGCCACCTGATCGCCTTGGTATAATATGACATGATATCATCCCAGACGCGGGATGCCCGGACGCGGGGTATATGGTTAAATGGATCGGTGCTGACGTTTCTCGGCAATATGATATGTTCTATTTTACGTATACATGTATACGAAATATTTTTCAAAGAAAGTTAAGCATGCATAGTATCTGTTACACCCCATAAGAGTCTTTGCTACTTGACTCAAGACAAGAATGAATGAGTTAAAAAAGTTCAAGGAAAGTTAATCGAGTTAGTAAGAATATCGTTATATATATGGTTGCCTTAAGTATCCCGAGGTGACATGGTAACCTAAAGGATTTGAAATCGTGTTATGAGCACGTATACAAGGTAATGTGAGTTCCCTTTTAAAATATTTGAGATTATTAGTAATGATATAGAGAAGATGGACAAAAGATATGAATATACTTTTGCTATTGGAGTTTCGTCGAAGTTCTGTGAGTTCTCTAGTTATGTTTAAGGTTATTGTGATTCTCCGAACCCTACTAGACGTGTGTATGGATTTTTATCGATGTATATGAGTATATATATGTATGTATAAGAGGTTACATGAGGGTTGGAAGAGGATTAGAAGTTAAACGAATCTAAATGAAATGAATCGGAACAACTTCAGTAAAATCTCGGACCCGATTTTAGCCCATATTGTTAGAGGCATATGAGGAGTTTTCAGGTATTTCAAAAGCCTAATATTAATCTCATCGAGTCTAGTTTTCAACGCAACAAACCACTCATCAAAATGATACCGGGATAAGAAGTTATGAATGATGCAATTTGGACTGGCGGGGCAGCAAGTTGAGACCCGACCCAAACATTTATATTTCGGCCCATGAGGCCCATTAAACTTAATATATATAAGTCACCACTTTGTCCTATATCACTTCACACGACCTAAAACAGATCCAAGAACCCTTATGCTCTCTCCCAAACCCCCTTTCTAATTGAGCCATCATATAAACTAAATCCTAGCCCCTTGAAATGAGATTAGTTAAAGAGAAGTTGTAGCCTACGTTCTCTTTGTGTTGTTAAGCAAGCAGCTGGAAAGAGGAACTAGATTCTTGAAGATTCTGATAGTTAAAGGTAAGTTCGACCTCCTTTCATGTTATTAAGTTGGATTAAAGGTTTAACATGGTGTATACGTGAAGGAAACGTTGATATACAAGCGATATACAGACTTAGATGTTATTGTAAGTTGGGGGCTGTTTTGTGATGATATTTTGGGGCTGTTTGTTATGATTTTCGGGGCTGTTTTGTGATGATATTTTGGGGCTGTTTGGTATGATTTTCGTGGCTGTTTTGTGATGACATTTTGGGGCTGTTTGGTATGATTTTGGTAGCTGTTTTGTGATGATATTTTGGGGCTATTTGGTATGATTTTTGTGGCTGTTTTGTGATGATATTTTGCAGCTGTTTGGTATGATTTTCGTGGCTGTGTTTGTTGTTGATATTGCTGTCATTATTTTGGGCTGTTAGTGAGTTGGGACGGAGTATGAAAAATAAGGGAAATGTTGCTGGATTTTCGTTAGATTGTTTGTTAGCTTACAATGAGTAGTAAAGAATGACTTTCTTCTAATTGTGGCATAATTATTGCCTTGTTATAGATTACAAACTTGGGCAGTAGATTTTGGACGAATAGGCGCGCTTCAAGGTATGTTAAGGCTATCCATTTCTTCCATTTTGGCATGATCCTTTCATATGAATGAACACAGTGAGCAAGCGAGTTCCAAAGACTCTATTCTTAGATAGTGTAGAGATATTTGTGTTCTTGGCCTCCTATATTTTTTGTCCATAACTCCTAGAGACTTATCATATTAGCTTCTTATGTCACCAGAGGAGTTCAGAGTATCCTTTTTCAAGTTTTACAAGCATTTATATATATTATATTATATACGGATCGGGCCGTACTTCCCAAGAGACTATTATATTATATATGGATCGGGCCGTACGTTCCCGCACTATTATATTATATATGGATCGGGCCGTACTTTTATCGCACTATTATATTATATATGGATCGGGCCGTACGTTCCTCGGCACAATTATATTACATATAGATCGGGCTGTACGTTACACAGCACTATCAGTTATATTATAATCTATGCCTATCATATGCAAGAGAGTCGGTCACCATATAGAGTTACGCGGAGATATTCTCAGATGTTAGCCACATATGCATTCAATTATTGAGACTGGTTTTCATGATTCATCTGTACTTGATGTTCTTATGCTTTACATTTTTTGTACTAACCCCCTTTCTTCGGGGGCTGCGGTTCATGCCCGTAGGTACAGACACTTAGTTTGGTGATCCTCCATCTTAGGATTCGCTCAACAAGCTGAGAGCTCCATTGTTCCGGAGCTTCGAGTTGTTTTGGTACGGCATCCCGATATAGACTTATGCATATCCAGGGGTACGGTGGGGCCTTGTCTCCTCATATTCTACTGTTATAGTCTTAGAGGTCTGTAGACATGTGCAGGTTGTATATATGTTTTGGTCAGCTATATTGACGTAGTTCGTTTTGGATATCTCCGTATATAGTGGCAGCCTTGTCGGCTTGCATATTTTGTTATGTTTTGGTTAGTTGTGACTCCTCAGGAGACGGAGTTCTATTCCGCTATATGACACTATGAGTCTACAAAAGATGCTTTTACAAATTTCCATAGTGTCTTTAGTTTCGGTATGGGTACGGCAGCAAATCATCCTCGGAGTGTCTACGGCGCACCGTGTCTAGTAGAGTCTTATTTTTCGGTGTGTCGCGCACCACATCGATAAAAATGTAGCCGGCAGACATTTAGGATGTTATCTTTCCTTCTTACTCTAGATCGTGCGATAGAGCTATGTTATCAGGATAATCCCTCTCTAACGAATTATTGTGTTTTCCACTATGCCTCCAAAGAAAGCGACAGCTGTCCAGAAGGGCAAATCGGTAGCAGGAGATACTACTCAAACCCGGAGAGTTACTAGGGCCCATGCCCGCCCTGAGCTCGAGACTCGTAGTCCGGTCGGCACAAGCTCGTCTCCGCAACACCGCCACTTCTAGAGAAGCTTAGAGCGGCACAGTTAGCCTCCAGTTCGGTGGGCAAAGATTATCGCTGACTCCGAGGCCCTAACACCGAGCCTCCGGCTCCTCGGCCCGGGGGCGAGTATAGGGCCATGAGAGATGCGGTTAGTTACCATCGACCGGACCAGCGGTAAAAGCGGACTCGCGAGGAACGGACCGAGGAGTTGACCATGCGGACAGTCCGAGTAGCCGAGGGTTCGTGACTTCTTGAATTGTGATCCTCGAGGTTTTTGGTCAAAGCCGAGGATGATCCATAGGAGTTTATCGGCAGAGATGCAGTACATTGAGGATAATCAAGGCTTCCGAGACCGAGTCGTCGAGTCGGCTTCGTATCTATCGCGGGATGTGGTATAGTGTGCGGTGAGTTATCTGTGTGCGAGGTGCTCCTCGAACAGTATGTGGTGAGTTTCTCGAGGCCTTCCTTGGCCATTTCCTGCCTCGCAGATGAGGCGAGCAGAGTTGATAAAGCCCCACATTTGGCAGAATGGCGAGCGTTCGAGAGCATAGTCTTGAGTTTGATTCGTTGACAGAATATGCGCCGACTATTGTGGGCCGATATGGCCGGGGGATAGTGAGTCGTTATGTGATGGATCGGATCCTTATTTGATTGATAGTTGTATGGCGATTGGCTCTTCGACGGTATGGATATTGCTCGGGTGCGCATACACACGGGGGAGGTAGAGGATCGACACAGGACGTCGACCCGGATAGAGATCATGACGAGAGTACCAAAGATAAGAGGGATAGATTGGTGGGTTATCCGGTGAGTTTTCGAGGAGGCCGAGCGGCCTCGACGAGTGTTAGATATTCTTCGCCGAGTATAGAGAGTGCACCCTCCGGTTCACAGGTAGGAGATTCGACCACGCAGGGTATTCAGGAGCTGGTCAAAGCTTCGGGGCTTCAGGTTCACAGATGAGCAGGGGTTTGAGTCAATCGAGGCCACCTTCGCCTCTGTGTTCTCGGTGTGATAGGCCCCATTTTGGGGAATGTCGTTTGGCTGCAGTTGCTTATTTTTCTTGCGGTCGTCAAGGCCATGTGATGAGAGAGTGCCCTTATAGAGGCGGCTCGGTGGTATGGCTCGGCCCCATGGCCGGTTGTCGGTTCATCTTCTACTCGTAGCTACGCGCCACCTTAGAGCGAGTGTATTCGTACACCGACAGTGCCGTGGTAGAGGTCGTGGTGGAGCTTCCCGTTCTAGCGGTCCTTTGAACCGCATATATGCTTTGGCTAGTAGGCAGGATCAGGAGACGTCACCGAATGCGGTTACAGGTATATTACCAATTTTCTCCCAGGACGTATATGCATTGATAGATCCAGGCTCCACCTTATCATATATATCCCCCTTTGTTGCTAGTATAATCGGAATAGAACCTGAGTTGATAGAACCATTTGAGGTAGCTACACCTGTCGGAGATTCTGTCATAGCTAAGCAAGTATATAGGAATTGTTCGGTGGTTATATATAGTCGTCATACCATGTATCCGATGTAGTTAGACATGCCCGAGTTTGACGTTATTATGGGTACGGACCTGGTTGGTTCCTTTGTTATGCTAATGTTGATCGTAGAGAAAAGATAGTTCGATTTCGGCTCTGGGGAGCCGTTTATGGGGAGGGAGAGGGAATACAAAAGATCGCCGAGGGGTAAGTTTATTTCATGCCTCAAGGCAAGGAAGATGGTAAAAAAGGCCATTATCATCGTCCCGAGTGCATGATATGAAGCGTAGGTACCGGCTCTTGGCCGGTTCCCTTATTAATGAATTTCGCATGTATTCCCGTATGACTTGTAGCCCTCTCTCCCGAACGGAGATAGAGTTCACTATAGATGTATTGCCAGATACTCAGCCCATATCTATTCCTCCTTATAGAATGGCGCCTGTAGAGCTGAAGGAATTAAAGGAGCAACTGAGAGACTTGTTAGAAAAAGGCTTCATCAGGCCTAGTACATCACCCTGGGGAGCACCGATACTATTTGTGAGAAAGAAAGATGGGTCGCTGTGGATGTGTATTGATTATAAGCAGCTGGATAAAGTAACAATAAAGAACAGGTATCCCCTCCCCAGGATTGATGATCTATTTGACCAGTTGCAGGGTGCTAAGTGTTTTTCGAAGATAGACTTGTGGTCAGGTTATCATCAGGTGCGGGTAAAGGAGGCGGATATTCGAAGACGCGCATTACGGGATCCCGACACGCATTATGAAATTAGAGTGATGTCTTTTGGGATGACCAATGCTCCAGCAGTATTTATGGATTTGATGAATCGGGTATTCAAACCATTCCTAGATACGTTCGTTATTATATTTATTGATGATATTCTGGTTTATTCACGTTCAGAAGAGGAGCATGCAGACCAATTGAGGACGGTACTTGGGGTACTCCATTAGGGTACTCCAACACCAAAAGTTGTATGCTAAGTTTTCTAAGTGCGAATTCTGGTTGACTTTAGTAGCATTCTTGGGACATATTATTGGAGCTGATGGTATTCGGGTAGATACGCAGAAGATTGAGGCGGTAAAGACTTGGCCCAGACCCAGGGACACCTACCGAGGTACGCGATTTTTCCGGGCTGCTTCAGATATTCTTTTGGAGACTCGTCAAAAGTTTGCCTCGATTTCAAGCACTTTAACAAGGCTAACTCAAAAAGGCTAAATTCCGGTGGACGAATGCTTGTGAGCAAAGCTTTCGGTTCCTTGCCGAAAGACAAGTTGATGGCGCTCAGTTCTAACTCTTCCCGAGGGACCGTGAGGGCTATGTTATTTATTGTGATGCTTCGGGTGTTGGACTAGGTTGTGTATTGATGTGAAGAGGCGGGTTATAGCCTATGCCTCCCGCTTGACCAGAAAGCACGAGAAGAATTATCCTACTCATGATCTAGAGTTAGCAGCAGCGATTCATGCCTTGAAGATATGGAGGCATTATTTATATGGTGTTCATGTTGATATTTATATGGATCATAAGAGTCCAATATATCTTAAGCGAGTAAATAGCCGAATTTACTACGAGCGGTACAGAGTTACTAAAGGATTATGATGTTGATATTCTATACCATCCGGGAAAGCAAATGTTGTAGAGATGCTCTCGCCGTAAATCTATGGGTAGTTTGACGCGGACGTGGGTAATAAAAACGAAGGAGATGGTTCGTGAGATTTATCAGCTAGCTAGCCTTGGAGTCCGTTTGGCTAATTCTGGAGATAGTGGAGTTTTTATTCGAGAAGTTACTGAGTCCTCTATTATAGAATAGGTAAAGAGACACCAGTACGAGGATCCTGTTCTGGCACAGTATAGAGATACAACTCTTCAAAAGGAAAAGACCCCATTCAAGGTTACACCTGACGGAGTGCTACGGTATGGAGGCAGATTGTGTGTACCTGATGTTGCAGGGCTACGATGACAGGTTATGGGAGAGGCACACTCTGCCCGTTATTCTGTTCATCCAGGGTCAACGAAGATGTATCATGACCTCAGATGTTTATATTGGTGGGATGGCATGAAAAGGGACATAGCGGAGTTTGTTGCTCAGTGCCCGAATTATCAACAGGTTAAGGTCGAGTATCAAAAGCCTGGTGGATTATTGCAGGGGATAGAGATCCCAACTTGGAAATGGGAAGTGATTAATATGGACTTCATTATAGGCTTACCTCGCACTCAACGGAAGTATGACTCTATATGGTTATTGTGGATGGGCTGACAAAATCAACCTATTTTCTTCCAAATCGGGGACTACTTATTCAGCTGAAGACTATGCGAGGTTATACATCAGGGAGATAAAGAGACTTCATGGGGTTCCCACATCTATTATATCGTATAGAGGAGCTAAATTAATAGCTAACTTCTGGAGATCATTCCAGAAGGGATTGGGGACACAAGTTGAGTCTCGGACAAGATTTCACCCTCGGGACCGATGGACGTGCTGAGCGTACTATTCGACGCCAGGAGATATGTTTCCCTGTATTATTGACTTCAGAGGTAGCTGGGATGATCATTTGCCACTTATTGAGTTTGCTTATAATAATAGCTACCATTCTAGTATTCAGATGGCACCGTACGAGGCCTTATATGGGAGGAAGTGCAGGTCACCTATCGGTTGGTTCGATGTTGGTGAGACTAAGTTGATAGGCCCAGACATGATTCAGCAAGTTGTTGATAAGGTGAAGCTTATTCAGGAGAGATTATTGGCAGCCCAGAGTCGACAGAAGTCATATGCAGATAATCGACGTCGAGACTTAGAGTTTCAGATTAGTGACTGGGTATTCCTAAAGGTATCACCCATGAAGGGTGTGATGAGATTCGGCCAGAAGGGGAAGCTCAGCCCGAGATACATTGGCCCTTATCAGATTATTCTAAGGGTAGGCAAGGTTGCCTATGAGCGGGGCCTACCATCGAATTTGGAAGCGGTACATCCAGTCTTTCATGTATCAATGCTGTGTAAATGTATTGGTGACCCTTCTAGAGTATTCCCTGTAGATGATGTCTAGGTAACAGAGGAGTTATCTTATAAGGAGAGCCTCATAGCTATACTTGATCACCAGGTTAGAAGGTTATGTACTAAGGATGTGGTTTCCGTCAAAGTATTGTGGCGAAATAATAATAAGGAAGAACTGACTTGGGAAGCCGAAGACGAAATGAAGAATAAGTATCCTTACTTGTTCCCTATACCTGTAGGTAATTTAATTTTTTATTTGACTGTATTAATTGGTAAATGAGACTATATGATATTGTGGCCCTATAAGGCATTTGTGGGTTACTGAATGCAGGTTGGTAGGTATAGCTATAGAGGAGACTCTACCGAAATTTTTATAAGACTCTATAGACTAGTTTAACATTCGAGGGCGAATGTTTTTAAGAGGGGAAGGATGTTACACCCCATAAGAGTCCGTGATACTTGACTTAAGACAAGAATGAATGAGTTAAAAAAGTTCAAGGAAAGTTAATCGAGTTAGTAAGAATATCGTTATATATATGGCTGCCTTAAGTATACCAAGGTGATAGGGTAACCTAAAGGATTTGAAATCGTGTTATGAGTACGTATACGAGATAACGTGTGTGCCCTTTTAAAATTATTTGATATTATTAGTAATGATATAGAAGATGGACAAAAGATATGAATATTGTCACACCCTAATTTTCGATAGGGCATGATGGGCACCCGACCCTTATCTAGGGCCGAGCGAACCCGCTGACTTTCGTAATACTCATAATCATCTCGGGCCCGCAAAACATGACATAAGCACACAATGAAAATTTTAAAACAAACATGCATTTCGTTTTTTTTTTCAAATCAAATAAAATCCGTAGTCACAACAAATCCGAATAACATAATGCATACTAATACACCGGCTTACATAGCCGCTACAACCGACGTTCATACACACGACATCGTCTCGCAAAGTCTCTACCTATAACAAAAGCACTGATTCGCAACACTACTGGGAAATGAGCTCGCAATCCAAATCGGAACATCTTCTGCTACCATTCATATATACCGCACGGCAGATGAAACGCAGCTCCCCCGAAAGAAAGGGGGTCGATGACGGAATATGTACCGAGTATGTAAAGCATAGCATACAATAAAACAATCGTGCATCGAAACGAGGAGGGCGAGAAAAGTAGCACAATAACTTAAAATCATAACACTTGCCCTTGAAACATAAATCATACGTATCAATTTCATATTCAACTCATCATGGGATAGAGAAACAGAGTCAGAAAATCATCTCGTACACATGCATAGATATAACGTCCCCCGGCCCTCTAGTGAGGGGCGCGGTAAGTAAAACCATCAGATGCATATACAAATAACATGCCCCGTCCCTCTAGTGAGGGACGCGGTAAGTAAAATCATCATATCATGTACATATAACGTGCCCCGGCCCTCTAGTGAGGGACGCGGTGAATGAAGTCATCATATGCCATCCTGGCCGCCTCCCCATATCATCATATCATCATTGTTACATCCCGTATTTTCGTACGTCGGAGCGTGCGAGTTAAATGACACTACTAACGGACACGAGGTTATCCCCCAAGCTTATAGGTGGTTAAAGTGATGGTACACATGAATCGTAAGGATTTGAAGATTAAACCAATCGAAGAAAATAAGTTTCGTCGAGGTTCGAAATTTATTTGAATGGAATACGGTCCAAGCTAAAATATCCCGCATTTTTGGACTAGAAAATTTAATCGTCCAACATGAGCAATTTACCCGAGGCCGTAGAATTTGGTCATATTCAAGCATGAGAATCAAGAACTGTATACAAAAAATGAAGTTCCGAAAAAATTTAGGACTTAAAAAGTGTGACGACGATGATTGAGAATAATACTTGGTGTATGTTTAAAGAGACTATGGACTAGAGTTCTACCACATGATTATGATAATGAGTATATGAAGTGTATTAAAAATGATTGTTATTAAAGTGGATTGAGATCGAGAAATTAATTATGTGTGTATTTGGTTAAATGGTGGAAGATAAGATATTAATTAAGCACATGGTATATGTATTATGTGGACATAAGTGTGTACAAATCAATAGGTGGCAGCAAGTTAATGTAAATGGTGGCACCACCAGATTCTATGTGTCAAGTGTGGACCTAAACATGTGTCACGTACAAATTAAAAGCCAAGGGATCAATATATCACTTCTACACTAATAAGGACTCATACTACTCTTTGGGATCTGATTTATCATTGATAAATCTTTCAGCAAGAATAAAGATAGGCAGCAACCTTTTTTCCATCTCACGTTATTAGGGGAGCTTAAAGGATCATTTTCTTAGTCCATTTTGAAGAAAGAATTTAGTTAGGTTATATTAGAGGAAATAGATAGAGGTGATGAGAAGCAAGTTATATTAACAAGAAGCACCATATTTACATCATTGAAGGAATATCAACAGCTCATACAAGAAGGAACAGCAACGTTCTTGCTCTTTCTCCTTTTGGAAAATTCGTTTTCTTTTCTTTCTACTTCTAGAAAAAAATGGGCCAGACGTTGGTATTTATGTATATCTACATATGTCTGCATTTCAAAACATATCAAATGGGAAATATCTCTTTATGAGGATATGGGCAAAAGAACGTATTTCAATTTTGTATCGGGTTTTGTTCACCACTTGGATCTCGTTATTCCATTTTATCGTGTCGTCGGGGATCCTGACTTTCTTCGAAGTGAAGCAAGGTGGAGGAAGATTATTTCTTGGCATATAAGGTTTGGCATACTAATTGTTGAAAGTTCGTGATTAAGTTGAGTTCGGGACGACGAAAGGTACGTAAAGCCTATTCCTTCTTTCTTTTTGGCATGCCCTAGACGTAAGTATGAAATGATATGAACCTTGGGGTAAATTCTATTCTCTAGTTCCATGCATGACTTATGATTCTATATTCCTTTATTGCTATTGTCACGAGTCTACTACAGGATTGACTAATGAGTGATGTATAGAAGTTCTTATTCTTAAAAGGATTGCATAGGTATGCTTGGATCATAAGATGTAACATGCTAGGGTGATACATGTATATGAATCGTAACACGTTATATGATGTACATATGTATTATGGAGTGTGATCACGGTTATCCGAGCGGTGGTGGGGCAGAACCGTATGGGGCAAACCCGGTGCGCGGGGCAAACCCTAATGGTGGGGCAAACCCAACGATGAGGCAAAATTCCACATTGGTTTAGGGCGAATCCCGCATTGGTTTGGCGAATCCCCATTGGTTTAGGCAATCCTACATTGGTTTTGAAAGGAATCACATCGGTTAATGTCACCTCATATGGCAAGTTATGATATTATGATGTTACGGTATGAACATGATGATTATTCGCTTATGTCAATCGCTCCATGTGGACCGATATGATACATGACATTGATATGCATATTTGTATTTCGTGAGTAAGTATTTTGGTATTACGGTTATTATGCCCACTTTCGTATCTCCTTACTTCGGCTAATTGTTTTCGCCATGCTTACATCGCTACGTACATATTTCGTGCCGACCCACCCCTTTCTTCGAGGCCGCGTTTCATGCCACGCTTGTGTATACGTACGAGATGAAGATGTTCCCGGTGAGGAATTGGCGAGCTCCCATTTTCTCCTGGAGGTCTTTGAGTCGGTGTTAGCAGTTTTGGTACTTTGGGTCATGTTAGAGACATTGCAGACAGAGTTTTTCCAGGTATGATATATCGGTTGTACGCGCTACGCGTACGATATATCATTACGCATTAGATTGATTTGTTTTGCAATAGCCATATAGCCGATGTATTGTTGTGCATTATATTACGTATTTCATACGATTGCGCATTTTATTTGATTTGAAAAAGATGAACAAGATGTTTGTTTTCCTAAAATTTTTCATTATGTACTTATGTCATGATTTAGGCCGCATGAGTATTGCAAGAGTCAACGGGTTCGCTCGGCCCTAAGTAAGGGTCGGGTGCCCATCATGCCCTATCCAAAGTGGGTGTGACAAATTGGCATCGAGCGGAGTTCGTCCTAGGGGTTGTCGCAAAGTCGTGTCCATGCAGGGTCCTGTTTATGGTGCGGCGCGCCACATTTATAAACATGCGAGGCTACGGGGCATTTGGGATAGTTACTCTTCTTTCACGTCCGAGATCGTGCCATAGAGCCAAGTCATGGGAATGAGATTTCTCTACCGACCTTTGATTTTAGCGAGAAGAATGGCATCAACGAAGAAGGTGAGCGATGATGTCGGAAGCTACAAAGTACGCAGTAAGCAAAGGTATGAAAGGTATATGTCGGGTAAGATATCAAGTACGATGAAAATACAAGTTGAGAATTAAAAGGGAAAGTAAACAAGAAAGTGTAACAGGTACAGTTCGAGTTGGACATACGAGGTATGTTCATCATTTTCGTACTATTATTGATATTGGGAGCCCTGTGAGGCTGTGATATGATGTGATATGTATATACATATGTTGGCCCCGCGAGGCATCGTTGGTATTTCTGCGTGCGGTTTCGAGATAGCAAGAAATATGTAGGAAACTCGTCGAAATTTTCATTAAAAAAAAAAAAAAAAAAAAAAGAATGAGATATGGGTTTGTAATACGACTTGAAAGGTCGTGCCGATATTAATAGTAAGATTAAGAGACGACACGAGATAAGGTGCCTAGAATGTTACAAGTTGAGTAAAGGGAATTACAAGAAGGAAAAGTTTAAACCGAGATATATTGGACCTTATTATGTTGTTCGCAAGGTAAGAAGATTACGTACTAAAGACATGGCTTTTGTTAAGGTATTGTGGCGGAATAATAACAGAAAGGAGGTGACTTGCGAAGCCGAAGAGGAGGTAAAGAAGAAATACGATCGGTAGATGAGATTGCATACCATGGCAGTAAAGGAAACCCCCCGAGATCCTTATATGGCTTTATAAGACTAGTTGAACATTCGAGGACGAATGTTCTAAAGAGGGGAAGGATGTTACATCCCGTATTTTCGTACGTCGGAGCGTGCGAGTTAAATGACACTACTAACGGACACGAGGTTATCCCCCAAGCTTATAGGTGGTTAAAGTGATGGTACACACGAATCGTAAGGATTTGAAGATTAAACCAATCGAAGAAAATAAGTTTCGTCGAGGTTCGAAATTTATTTGAATGGAATACGGTCCAAGATATAATATCCCGCATTTTTGGACTAGAAAATTTAATCGTCCAACATGAGCAATTTACCCGAGGCCGTAGAATTTGGTCATATTCAAGCATGAGAATCAAGAACTCAGTGTATACAAAAAATGAAGTTCCGAAAAAATTTAGGACTTAAAAAGTGTGACGACGATGATTGAGAATAATACTTGTGTATGTTTAAAGAGACTATGGACTAGAGTTCTACCACATGATTATGATAATGAGTATATGAAGTGTATTAAAAATGATTGTTATTAAAGTGGATTGAGATCGAGAAATTAATTATGTGTGTATTTGGTTAAATGGTGGAAGATAAGATATTAATTAAGCACATGGTATATGTATTATGTGGACATAGGCTATGTACAAATCAATAGGTGGCAGCAAGTTAATGTAAATGGTGGCACCACCAGATTCTATGTGTCAAGTGTGGACCTAAACATGTGTCACGTACAAATTAAAAGCCAAGGGATCAATATATCACTTCTACACCTAATAAGGACTCATACTACTCTTTGGGATCTGATTTATCATTGATAAATCTTTCAGCAAGAATAAAGATAGGCAGCAACCTTTTTCCATCTCACGTTATTAGGGGAGCTTAAAGGATCATTTTCTTAGTCCATTTTGAAGAAAGAATTTGGTTAGGTTATATTAGAGGAAATAGATAGAGGTGATGAGCAGCAAGTTATATTAACAAGAAGCACCATATTTACATCATTGAAGGAATATCAACAGCTCATACAAGAAGGAACAGCAACGTTCTTGCTCTTTCTCCTTTTGGAAAATTCGTTTTCTTTTCTTTCTACTTCTAGGAAAAAAATGGGTGCTGCACGTTGGTATTTATGTATAGATACATATACAGATTTCAAAACATATCAAATGGGGAAATATCTCTTTATGAGGATATGGGCAGCAACGTATTTCAATTTTGTATCGGGTTTTGTTCACCACTTGGATCTCGTTATTCCATTTTATCGTGTCGTTGGACCCGGACTTTCTTCGAAGTGAAGTAAGGTGGAGGAAGATTATTTCTTGGCATATAAGGTTTGGCATACTAATTGTGGAAAGTTCGTGATTAAGTTGAGTTCCTTGGACGACGAAAGGTACGTAAAGCCTATTCCTTCTTTCTTTTTGGCATGTCCTAGACGTAAGTATGAAATGATATGAACCTTGGGGTAAATTCTATTCTCTAGTTCCATGCATGACTTATGATTCTATATTCCTTTATTGCTATTGTCACGAGTCTACTACAGGATTGACTAATGAGTGATGTATAGAAGTTCTTATTCTTAAAAGGGATTGCATAGGTATTCTTGACTGTCATAAGATGTAACATGCTAGGGTGATACATGTATATGAATCCAGAACACGTTATATGATGTACATATGTATTATGGAGTGTGATCAGTTGGCATCAGAGCCGGTGGTGGGGCAAACCCAATGGTGGGGCAAACCCAGTGGTGGGGCAAACCCAATGGTGGGGCAAACCCAATGATGAGGCAAAATTCCACATTGGTTTAGGCGAATCTCACATTGGTTTAGAGCCAATCCCACAATTGGTTTGGCGAATCCCACATCGGTTAATGTCACCTCATATGGCAAGTTATGATATTATGATGTGTTACGATATGAACATGATGATTATTCGCTTATGTCACTCAGTTCCATTGTGGACCAGATATGATACATGACATTGATATGCATATTTGTATTTCAGGAGTAAGTATTTTGGTATTCTGGTTATTATGCCCACTTTCTGTACTCCTTACTTCGGTTATGACCTCGTTTTCTGTATGCCATGCTTTACATGCTCAGTACATATTAAATCGTGACCGACCCCTTTCTTCGGGGGGGGCTGCGTTTCATGCCACGCGGGTATATACGGATGAGTAGAAGATGTTCCGGCAGAATTGGCGAGCTCCATTTTCTCCCGAGTGCGTCGCCGAGTCGAGTGTTAGAGTTGTGGTACTTTGGGTCATGTTAGAGACTTTGCGAGACGAGTCGAGTGTATGATATATCGGTTTTTGTACGCGACTGTATGTGGGCCGATATATCATTATGCATTAGATTACGATTTGTTTTGCAAGCGGCTATATAAGCCGATGTATTGTTGTGCATTATATTACGAGATTTCATACGATTGCGAGATTTTATTTGATTTGAAAAAGATGAACAGCATGTTTGTTTTCCGAAAATTTTTCATTATGTACTTATGTCATGATTTAAGGGCCAGCATGTTTATGAGTATTGCAAGAGTCAACGGGTTCGCTCGGCCCTAAGTAAGGGTCGGGTGCCCATCATGCCCTATCGGAAATTAGGGTGTGACACAAATTGGTATCAGAGCAGTTCGTCCTAGGGGTTGTCTGCAAAGTCGTGTCCAGTAGGGTCCTGTTTATGGTGTGAAGCGCGCCACATTTATAAACAGGAGGCTACGGGGCATTTAGGATAGTTACTCTTCTTTCACGTCTGAGATCGTGCCATAGAGCCAAGTCATAGGGAATGAGATTTCTCTTACTGACCTTTGATTTTAGCAGAAGAATGGCATCAACAGAAGAAGGTGACTGATGATGTCGGAAGCTACAAAGTACGCAGGTAAGCAAAGGTATGAAAGGTATATGTCGGGTAAGATATCGAAGTACGATGAAAATACAAGTTGAGAATTTAAAATGGAAAGTAAACAAGAAAGTGTAACAGGTGCAGTTCGAGTTGGGCATACGAGGTATGTTCATCATTTTCGTACTATTATTGATATTGGGAGCCCTGTGAGGCTGTGATATGATGTGATATGTATATACATATGTTGGCCCTGTGAGGCACTGTTGGTATTTCCTGCGTGCAGGTTTTGAGATAGCAAGAAATATAGAGGAAACTCTGTCGAAATTTTCATTAAAAAAAAAAAAAGAAAAAAAAAAGAATGAGATATGGGTTTGTAATACGACTTGAAAGGTCGTGCCGATATTAATAGTAAGATTAAGAGACGACACGAGATAAGGTGCCTAGAATGTTACAAGTTGAGTAAAGGGAATTACAAGAAGGAAAAGTTTAAACCGAGATATATTGGACCTTATTATGTTGTTCGCAAGGTAAGAAGGTTACGTACTAAAGACATGGCTTTTGTTAAGGTATTGTGGCGGAATAATAACAGAAAGGAGGTGACTTGCGAAGCCGAAGAGGAGGTAAAGAAGAAATACGATCGGTAGATGAGATTGCATACCATGGCAATAAAGGAAACCCCCCGAGATCCTTATATGGCTTTATAAGACTAGTTGAACATTCGAGGACGAATGTTCTAAAGAGGGAAGGATGTTACATCCCGTATTTTCGTACGTCGGAGCGTGCGAGTTAAATGACACTACTAACGGACACGAGGTTATCCCCCAAGCTTATAGGTGGTTAAAGTGATGGTACACACGAATCGTAAGGATTTGAAGATTAAACCAATCGAAGAAAATAAGTTTCGTCGAGGTTCGAAATTTATTTGAATGGAATACGGTCCAAGATATAATATCCCGCATTTTTGGACTAGAAAATTTAATCGTCCAACATGAGCAATTTACCCGAGGCCGTAGAATTTGGTCATATTCAAGCATGAGAATCAAGAACTCAGTGTATACAAAAAATGAAGTTCCGAAAAAATTTAGGACTTAAAAAGTGTGACGACGATGATTGAGAATAATACTTGGTGTATGTTTAAAGAGACTATGGACTAGAGTTCTACCACATGATTATGATAATGAGTATATGAAGTGTATTAAAAATGATTGTTATTAAAGTGGATTGAGATCGAGAAATTAATTATGTGTGTATTTGGTTAAATGGTGGAAGATAAGATATTAATTAAGCACATGGTATATGTATTATGTGGACATAGGCTATGTACAAATCAATAGGTGGCAGCAAGTTAATGTAAATGGTGGCACCACCAGATTCTATGTGTCAAGTGTGGACCTAAACATGTGTCACGTACAAATTAAAAGCCAAGGGATCAATATATCACTTCTACACCTAATAAGGACTCATACTACTCTTTGGGATCTGATTTATCATTGATAAATCTTTCAGCAAGAATAAAGATAGGCAGCAACCTTTTTCCATCTCACGTTATTAGGGGAGCTTAAAGGATCATTTTCTTAGTCCATTTTGAAGAAAGAATTTGGTTAGGTTATATTAGAGGAAATAGATAGAGGTGATGAGCAGCAAGTTATATTAACAAGAAGCACCATATTTACATCATTGAAGGAATATCAACAGCTCATACAAGAAGGAACAGCAACGTTCTTGCTCTTTCTCCTTTTGGAAAATTCGTTTTCTTTTCTTTCTACTTCTAGGAAAAAAATGGGTCTTTTGCACGTTGGTATTTATGTATAGATACATATACAGATTTCAAAACATATCAAATGGGGAAATATCTCTTTATGAGGATATGGGCAGCAACGTATTTCAATTTTGTATCGGGTTTTGTTCACCACTTGGATCTCGTTATTCCATTTTATCGTGTCGTTGGACCCGGACTTTCTTCGAAGTGAAGTAAGGTGGAGGAAGATTATTTCTTGGCATATAAGGTTTGGCATACTAATTGTGGAAAGTTCGTGATTAAGTTGAGTTCCTTGGACGACGAAAGGTACGTAAAGCCTATTCCTTCTTTCTTTTTGGCATGTCCTAGACGTAAGTATGAAATGATATGAACCTTGGGGTAAATTCTATTCTCTAGTTCCATGCATGACTTATGATTCTATATTCCTTTATTGCTATTGTCACGAGTCTACTACAGGATTGACTAATGAGTGATGTATAGAAGTTCTTATTCTTAAAAGGGATTGCATAGGTATTCTTGATTTGTCATAAGATGTAACATGCTAGGGTGTGATACATGTATATGAATCCTGAACACGTTATATGATGTACATATGTATTATGGAGTGTGATCAGTTGGCATCAGGCCGGTGGTGGGGCAAACCCAATGGTGGGGCAAACCCAGTGGTGGGGCAAACCCAATGGTGGGGCAAACCCAATGATGAGGCAAAATTCCACATTGGTTTAGGCGAATCTCACATTGGTTTAGGCCAATCCCACATTGGTTTAGGCGAATCCCACATCGGTTAATGTCACCTCATATGGCAAGTTATGATATTATGATGTGTTACGATATGAACATGATGATTATTCGCTTATGTCACTCAGTTCCATTGTGGACCAGATATGATACATGACATTGATATGCATATTTGTATTTCAGGAGTAAGTATTTTGGTATTCTGGTTATTATGCCCACTTTCTGTACTCCTTACTTCGGTTATGACCTCGTTTTCTGTATGCCATGCTTTACATGCTCAGTACATATTTCGTACTGACCCCCTTTCTTCGGGGGCTGCGTTTCATGCCACGTGGTATATACGGATGAGTAGAAGATGTTCCGGCAGAATTGGCGAGCTCCATTTTCTAGGAGTCTCTGCCGAGTCAGAGTGTTAGAGTTGTGGTACTTTGGGTCATGTTAGAGACTTTGCAGACAGAGTCGAGTGTATGATATATCAGTTTGTACGCGGCTATGTGGGCCGATATATCATTATGCATTAGATTACAGATTTGTTTTGCAAGCGGCTATATAAGCCGATGTATTGTTGTGCATTATATTACAGATTTCATACGATTGCAGATTTTATTTGATTTGAAAAAGATGAACAGCATGTTTGTTTTCCGAAAAATTTTCATTATGTACTTATGTCATGATTTAAGGGCCAGCATGTTTATGAGTATTGCAAGAGCCAGCGGGTTCGCTCGGCCCTAAGTAAGGGTCGGGTGCCCATCATGCCCTATCGGAAATTAGGGTGTGACAATCATCATATCATATAACATGCCCCGGCCCTCTAGTGAGGGGCGCGGTGAATCCTACTGTGGAATCGTGCACGAATACATGCCCTGGCCCGGGACGCAGTGAAAGAGATAATAACAGCTCGCACGAGCAGAGTAGTGAGAAACCATATGCATACAAATCATCATATTCATACCGTAACACATCATAACCTATCATATGAGATAACATTAACCGATGTGGGATTTGCCTTAACCAATGTGGGATTTGCCTTAACCAATGTGGGATTTGCCTAGACCAATGTGGAATTTTGCCTCATCATTGGATTTGCCCCACCACTGGGTTTGCCCTACCATTGGGTTTGCCCCACCACCGGCTCCGATACCAACTGATCATATATCATATCAGACTTCGTATCATATCATATTTCGAAATACACATCATACATATATACACGATGCACGGCCGAAAAGGGGCTCGGCGTGCGGACACATCATAACACCATAATCCATACACGGTTCCCGACCGAAAAGTGCTTACGCCGAACCGGACACATCATACTCGGAAAACACATCATTTACGAACCGAGCAACCATACGCACATAAATCCATATTATCGACTCAACAGAATGATCAAACAAGCCCTCATTTAAAAGCCAAAAAACAGAGTCAAATCGGATTTTCTTCGGAATCTCACTCGGGAACATGTCAAACCGAACTTCAGAAACCATAGTTACGTATCAAAATCACATGCATAAAAATCCTTATTTCAAACTCGACGGATAAATAAGTAATCATACTCGGGGGTCGAAAAGATAGTCATATTAAATTCTTTCAAAAATAGGTCGTTAGAACCAAACATAGAAAAGTCGCGGGACCCACGGACGAGCGTCAACCCAATCCGGGCCCGCCTATGAAAATTAAAGTCATTACTCGTCATGAAATCGTTTGCGAAGATATTAAAGCGATCCGAGCCTTTTCTTGAAAGTTACGGTCGTTCGTAGTTTCAGAATCGTTTAAGAAACAAACTCTTTTGAAAACACAATTTTCATGCAACTTTTGAAATTTAGTCATACAAAAGACATAAGGACCATAATTCGCCTACATTAAGGATACGAATAACAAGAAACAAATAAGAATCGTTTACGAGCTTATCAAAGCAATCCGGTTCTGTCCATGAAAGTTACGGACATTTTTAGACATAAGATCCTTTCGGAACAAACCGTTTACATAGCATTTCAAATCCAATCGTATCAAAGGCATACGGTCCATAGCTTGACCACATTAAGGATGCCAACACCAAGAAGCAAATATGAATCATAAACATGCTCGGACTTTACGAATAGAATTACCCCCGAAGCTCATAACATATCATAATAACTTACTTGCGTCTAGGACATGCCAAAAGAAAAGAGGGATAAGCTTCACATACCTTGATTGCTCCCTAAGCTAATCCAAACTCAAGTCTCGGCTTCTCAAAATCTACAACACGTAATTAGACACCAAATATTAGCCATAGGCACTTAGTAATCCAATTCCAAACTAGCACTTTATCTACGAAAATTTGGGCAGCATTTCCCCTATAAATTCAACAACCCCGAGAATTCAACTCTGCCAATATCATCAACAACAATACCAACAACCATCCCAACAATATCAATAAGTAATTTCAAACGCATTCTAACATTAACAACCTTCATCCACATAATTCGATGACATTTCATTTACTTTCCATTTGACTACATATATTCAAATCAATATCGACGCTCACATATTCAAATACTAATCCGAGATCATTCAAACAAAATTCAAGAATGCTTCAAACAATCCACCCAACATTCAAACAATCCAAACAATACACCATGGAACCCGAAACCTTCCCAACTCAACACGAACAACAATAACATATTTCTTTCTTCCAAAACTCATAAACTACTCCAACAATCCACACTTTAACAACATCATCTTCATAAATACAAGAAATTACAATAAGATCACATTAAGCTTCAAATCAGCCCACACGGTTTTCAACTTCAACTTGGATTATTAACCTTCATTTTTCATCATCGAATTCATAACGACGACAACCAAAATACTAGATAACATTAATTCATTTCTTGCCTACCAAACAGCCCCTAATCACGGCCCAACACCAACACATATAATCTCATTAGTTTCATTCAATTTCTACACATTATAACAACACACAAACATGCTAAATTCAATTAATTAACCATTCCTTCTACACAACACATATCACACGGCCACACACATACACACACGGCCTCACTTTAGCATCCATATTTCCATGAATTCCATTCATTTCTACATGCCACAACATACACAAACCACCCACAACATATGAAAAATAAGATCAAACCTTACCTTTTTCCACTTATCTTCTTACTTGGCTAGGAATGAGAACTTCAAGAACAAACACTTTGCTTGCTTCAACAACAACTCCATGTTGTAGAGGACCTTCCATTTAGTGCAAAAGCTAGGAGAAAATAATTTTCTTCATGATCAACTCCATAGCCCCTCTTGGCCGTTTTTCTCCTTCTTTATTTTTTTTTTCTTTCTCTTGATGTTTCTTGAATTTTCTAGGTGATGAATGTGATGAAGATGATTAATAAGTCATCTTATCCCACTTATATAAATCATCCACATGGCCCTATGTCCCACACCACACACATGGCCACATATGGCCATTTTCATGAAATAATTAGTTTCCAAAATTTTACTTCTAGCCCTTAATTTTCATGAAATGCCTAACTTTTCATAATTAACTTTTGACCCCAAATTTTCCTTATTCCAATTTTACCCTTACCACTCCATACCAATGAAAATATGAATATGCAACTTATGCACTTTTAACAAAATCGGAAGAAATTACAACCTTGTCCTTAACTTATCATGACTAACTCGGATTATCCCAATGTACCAAAATACGGGATATAACATCCTTCCCCCCTTTAGAACATTCGTCCTCGAATGTTCAACTAGTCACATAGGGTCTTAAAGATCTCGGGGGTTTCCTTTATTACCATAGCACGCGATCTCTCCTACCAATCATATTTCTTTTCCATCACCTCTTACCTTCCGAATAATGTGATAAGGTCCAATATATCTCGGTTGAAACTTTTCCTTCTTGTGATTCCCTTCACTCAACTCGTAACATTCTAGGCACATTATCTCGTGTCGTCTCTTAATCTTTAACTCAAACCCTTCTGTATTCATTCCATAGCTTGTTTTTCCGTTTCACACTTGCCTTTGTATTCTAACTACATAGATCACATCATAACCTTGGCCACTTTCACACTAGGCTTCACTTATTATGTTCATAACAACCCTCATTGTATTCACCTTATATCTTAATCCACTTTATCCTCATCGTAACCAATTCCATAATATAACACTTCTTAACCCTTTTACCCTTTCTAATCCACTTTATCCTTAATATCTCGCAAGCTGTCTTATCAATATATCCATATCCATCAATTTTTTTTTTCCTCCTTACTCTTGTCTTAATCATACTATTACTTCTTGCTCGAGGTCAGCCATACTCGCAACTTATTCAAATCCTACCATTACGGTGGACAAGGCCTTTCAAGTCGCATACAAACCTACATCTCATTTTCTCTTTATTTCTGAAAAAAATTTCGGCAAAGTTTCCTCTATATTTCTTACTACCTCAAAACCTGTACACAGAAAATACCAACCATGCCTCACAGGGCCAAAATACATATATACATATCATATCGCAGCCACACAGGGCTCCCAATATCATCAACAGTACACAAATGATAAACATACCTCGTATGCCCAACTCAAACGACACCTGTTACACTTTCTTGTTTACTTTCCCCCTTTAATCATCAACTTGTATTTCAATCGCAACTTCAATATCTTTCCCAACATATATCTCTCATACCTTTGCTTACCTGCGTGCTCTGTAACTTCCAACATCATCAATCACTTTCTTCTGTCGATGTCATTCTTCTGCTGCAATCGAAGGTTAGCGCAAATAATCTCATTTCCTATGACTTGCCTCTATGGCACGATCTCAGATCTGAAAGAAGAGTAACCATCCTAAATGCCCGGTAGCCTCCTGTTTATAAATGTGGCGCGCAACACACCATAAACAAGACTCTACTTGACACGACTTTGCAGACAACCCCTAGGACGAACTGCTCTGATACCAATTTGTCACACCCTAATTTCCGATAGGGCATGATGGGCACCCGACCCTTACCTAGGGCTGAGCGAACCCGCTGACTTTCGTAATACTCATAATCATACTGGGCCCGCAAAACATGACATAAGCACATAATGAAAATTTTTCAGAAAACAAACATGCCTTTCGTTTTTTTTTTCAAATCAAATAAAATCTGTAGTCACAACAAATCCGTAACATAATGCATACTAATACACCGGCTTACATAGCCGCTTACAAACTGACGTCTCATACACACGACACTGTCTGCAAAGTCTCTACCATAACAAAAGCACTCTGACTCGGCAACACTCCGGGGGGAAATGGAGCTCGCCAATCCAGCTGGAACCTCTTCTACTCATCTGTATACACCTGCGCGGCATGAAACGCAGCCCCCGAAGAAAGGGGGTCAGTACGGAATATGTACTGAGCATGTAAAGCATAGCATACAATAAACAGAATCGTACTGAAACGAGGAGGGCAGAAAAGTAGCACAATAACCAGAAAATCATAACACTTGCCCTTGAAACATAAATCATACGTATCAATTTCATATTCAACTCATCATGGGACTGAGAAACAGAGTCAGAAAATCATCTCGTACACATGCATAGATATAACGTGCCCCGGCCCTCTAGTGAGGGGCGCGGTAAGTAAAACCATCAGATGCATATACATATAACGTGCCCCGGCCCTCTAGTGAGGGACGCGGTAAGTAAAATCATCATATCATGTACATATAACGTGCCCCGACCCTCTAGTGAGGGACGCGGTGAATGAAGTCATCATATGCCATCCTGGCCGCCTCCCCATATCATCATATCATCATCATATCATATAACATGCCCCGGCCCTCTAGTGAGGGGCGCGGTGAATCATACTGTGGAATCGTGCACGAATACATGCCCTGGCCCGGGACGCAGTGAAAGAGATAATAACAGCTCGCACGAGCAGAGTAGTGAGAAACCATATGCATACAAATCATCATATTCATACCGTAACACATCATAACCTATCATATGAGATAACATTAACCGATGTGGGATTTGCCTAAACCAATGTGGGATTGGCCTAAACCAATGTGGAATTTGCCTAAACCAATGTGGGATTTGCCTAGATCAATGTGGAATTTTGCCTCATCATTGGATTTGCCCCACCACTGGGTTTGCCCCACCATTGGGTTTGCCCCACCATTGGGTTTGCCCCACCACCGGCTCCGATACCAACTGATCATATATCATATCAGACTTCGTATCACATCATATTTCGAAATACACATCATACATATATACACAGTACCCGGCCGAAAGGGGCTCGGCGTATCGGATACATCATAACACCATAATCTATACACGGTTCCCGATCGAAAAGGGGCTCGGCGAACCGAACACATCATACTCCGAAAAACACATCATTTACGAACCGAGAAACCATACGCACATAAATCCTTATTACTGACTCAACAGAATGATCAAACAAGCCCTCATTTAAAAGCCAAAACAGTAGTCAAATCAGATTTTCTTCCGAATATCACTCGGGAACATATCAAACCGAACTTTAGAAACCATAGTCACGTGTCAAGATCACATACATAAAAATCCTTATTTCAGACTCAACAGATAAATAAGTAATCATACTCGGGGGTCGGAAAGATAGTCATATTAAATTCTTTCAAAAATAGGTCGTTAGAACCAAACATAGAAAAGTCGCGGGACCCACGGACGAGCGTCAACCCAATCCGGGCCCGCCTATGAAAATTAAAGTCATTACTCGTCATGAAATCATTTGCGAAGATATTAAAGCGATCCGAGCCTTTTCTTGAAAGTTACGGTCGTTCATAGTTTCGGAATCGTTTAGGAAACAAACTCTTTTGAAAACACAATTTTCATGCAACTTTTGAAATTTAGTCATACAAAAGACATAAGGACCATAATTCGCCTACATTAATGATACGAATATCAATAAACAAATAAGAATCGTTTACGAGCTTATCAAAGCAATCCGGTTCTGTCCATGAAAGTTACGGACATTTTTAGACATAAGATCCTTTCGGAACAAACCGTTTACATAGCATTTCAAATCCAATCGTATCAAAGGCATACGGTCCATAGCTTGACCACATTAAGGATGCCAACACCAAGAAGCAAATATGAATCATACACATGCTCGGACTTTACGAATAGAATTACCCCCGAAGCTCATAACATATCATAACTTACTTGCGTCTAGGACATGCCAAAAGAAAAGAGGGATAAGCTTCACATACCTTGATTGCTCCCTAAGCTAATCCAAACTCAAGTCTCGGCTTCTCAAAATCTACAACACGTCATTAGACACCAAACATTAGCCATAGGCACTTAGTAATCCAATTCCAAACTAGCACTTTATCTACGAAAATTTGGGCAGCATTTCCCCTATAAATTCAACAACCCCGAGAATTCAACTCGGCCAATATCATCAACAACAATATCAACAACCATCCGAACAATATCAATAAGTAATTTCAAACGCATTCTAACATTAACAACCTTCATCCACATAATTCGACGACATTTCATTTACTTTCCATTTGACTACATACATTCAAATCAATATCGACGCTCACATATTCAAATACTAATCCGAGATCATTCAAACAAAATTCAAGAATGCTTCAAACAATCCACCCAACATTCAAACAATCCAAACAATACACCATGGCACCCGAAACCTTCCCAACTCAACACGAACAACAATAACATATTTCTTTCTTCCAAAACTCATAAACTACTCCAACAATCCACACTTTAACAACATCATCTTCATAAATACAAGAAATTACAATAAGATCACATTAAGCTTCAAATCAGCCCACAAGGTTTTCAACTTCAACTTGGATTATTAACCTTCATTTTTCATCATCGAAGTCATAACGACGACAACCAAAATACTAGATAACATTAATTCATTTCTTGCCTACCAAACAGCCCCTAATCACGGCCCAACACCAACACATATAATCTCATTAGTTTCATTCAATTTCTACACATTATAACAACACACAAACATGCTAAATTCAATTAATTAACCATTCATTCTACACAACACATATCACACGGCCACACACATACACACACGGCCTCACTTTAGCATCCATATTTCCATGAATTTCATTCATTTCTACATGCCACAACATACACAAACCACCCATAACATATGAAAAATAAGATCAAACCTTACCTTTTTCCACTTATCTTCTTACTT
Organism: Lycium ferocissimum; assembly: GCF_029784015.1. Classification (NCBI taxonomy): domain Eukaryota; kingdom Viridiplantae; phylum Streptophyta; class Magnoliopsida; order Solanales; family Solanaceae; genus Lycium; species Lycium ferocissimum. The sequence goes on from NC_081343.1 coordinate 23,764,775, forward strand.
GGCTAGGAATGAGAACTTCAAGAACAAACACTTTGCTTGCTTCAACAACAACTCCATGTTGTAGAGGACCTTCCATTTAGTGCAAAAGCTAGGAGAAAATAATTTTCTTCATGATCAACTCCATAGCCCCTCTTGGCCGTTTTTCTCCTTCTTTATTTTTTTTTCTTTCTCTTGATGTTTCTTGAATTTTCTAGGTGATGAATGTGATGAAGATGATTAATAAGTCATCTTATCCCACTTATATAACTCATCCACATGGCCCTATGGCCCACACCACACACATGGCCACATATGGCCATTTTCATGAAATAATTAGTTTCCAAAATTTCACTTCTAGCCCTTAATTTTCATGAAATGCCTAACTTTTCATAATTCACTTTTGACCCCAAATTTTCCTTATTCCAATTTTACCCTTAACACTCCATACCAATGAAAAGATGAATATGCAACTTATGCACTTTTAACAAAATCGGAAGAAATTACAACCTTGTCCTTAACTTATCATGACTAACTCGGATTATCCCAATGTACCAAAATACGGGATATAACAAATATACTTTTGCGATTGGAGTTTCATCGAAGCTCTGTGAGTTCTCTAGTTATGTTTAAGGTTATTGTGATTCTCTGGACCCTTTGAGATGCGTGTATGGATTTTTATGGATGTCTATGAGTATGTATACGTATGTATAAGAGGTTACATGAGGGTTGGAAGAGGATTAGAAGTTAAACGAATCTAAACGAAATGAATCGGAACAACTTCAGTACAATCTCGGACCCGATTTTAGCCCATATTGTTGGAGGCATATCCCCTAGAATATGAGGAGTTTTAAGGTGTTTCAAAATCCTAAAATGAAGTTCATCGAGTCTAGTTTCCAACGCAACAAACCGCTCATCAAAATGATATCAGGATAAGGAGTTTTGGACGATGCAAGTTGGGCTGGCGGGGTAGCAAGTTGAGACCCGACCCAAACAATTATATTTCGGCCCATGAGGCCCATTAAACATAATATATAAGTCACTACTTTGTCCTATATCACTTCACACGACCTAAAATAGATCCAAGAACCCTTATGCTCATTCCTAAACCCCCTTTCTAATTGAGCCATCATATAAACTAAATCCTAGCCCTTTGACATAAGATTAGTTAAAGAGAAATTGTAGCCTACGTTCTCTTTGTGTTGTTAAAGCAAGCAGCTGGAAAGAGGAACTAGATTCTTGAAGATTCTGATTGTTAAAGGTACGTTCGACCTCTTATTCATGTTAGTAAGTTGGATTAAAGGTTTAACATGGTGTATACGTGAAGGAAACGTTGATATACAAGCGATATACGGACTTAGACTTTATTATAAGTTGGGGGCTATTTTGTGATTATATTTTGGGGCTGTTTGGTATGATTTTCATGGTTGTTTTGTGATGATATTTGGGGCTGTTTGGTATGATTTTCGTGGCTGTTTTGTGATGATATTTTGGGGCTGTTTGGTATGATTTTCGTGGCTGTTTTGTGATGATATTTTGGGGCTGTTTGGTATGATTTTTGTGGCTGTTTTGTGATGATATTTTGGGGCTGTTTGGTATGATTTTTGTGGCTGTGTGTGTTGTTGATATTGTTGTGATTATTTTGAGTTGTTGGTGAGTTGGGACGAGGAGTAAGAAAAATAAGGGAAATGTTGCCGGATTTTCGTTAGACTGTTTGTTAGCTTACAATGAGTAGTAAAGAATGACTTTCATCTAATTGTGGCATAATTATTGTCTTGTTATAGATTACAAACTTGGGCAACAGATTTTGGACGAATAGGCGCGCTTCAAGGTATGTTAAGGCTATCCCTTTCTTCCATTTTTGCATGATCATATGAACGAACACAGTGAGCAAGCGAGTTCCAAAGACTCTATTCTTAGATAGTGTAGAGATATTTGTATCCTTGGCCTCCTATATTCTATTTCTATAACTCCCAGAGACTTATCATATTAGCTTCTTATGTCACCAGAGGAGTTCAAAGTATCCTTTTCCGAGTTTTACATGCATTTATATATATTATATTATATATGGATCGGGCCGTACGTTCCTCGGCACTATTATATTATATATGGATCGGGCCGTACGTTCCTCGGCACTATTATATTATATATGGATCGGGCCGTATGTTCCTCAGCACTATTATATTACATATGGATCGGGCTGTGCGTTCCCCACAGCACTATCAGTTATATTATAATCTATGCCTATCATACGTGTCACGACCCGACTAGGGGCCCTGACGGGTACCCGGAGCTAACCACCGAGCACCACTCATTTTATTACTCATCGTAGTCATCCTGCGTTCATTCATTATTCTCATGCTCATTATCATAGGAAAACCATTTTCATTTTGAAACATATTTACTTTTATATGCATGGCCCTTTGGCTATCAAAATAATACATATATACAAATGGGAAATCGTGAGACCATACTACCCACACATACGTATCTACAAGCCTCTACTAGAGTGCTAGACATATGGCGGGACAGGGCCCCGTCGTGCCCAAAATATATATACACCAAATAATAAGCAATGGCACCTCCATAACAATAGAGTGCTCTCAAAGTCTGCGGATAGCTCCTATGAATCTGAATCACCTTTCGGTTTACCTGTGGGCATGAACACAGTGTCCAAAGAAAAGGATGTCAATACGACTATTGTACTGAGTATGTAAGGCATAAACAACAACAATACATCAATGAAATAAGGAGACATCGAGTGAAGGACAACCTGTAACTGACTGTCAATTTTGATAGAAATAAAGCATGCTAACTCACTCCATAAACATCATCATATCATGTATGCATATCTATATAAGCTGCCCGACCATATAGGTACGGTGTGATCATTATTAGCCCGCGTCCAGGCCTCCCGCGTCCGGGGTAACCATCTCATGCAACCCACTATGGTGTATCGCCCATGCCATCTAGACATATATATATACGCCGCCCGCTTTAGCGGTGTCTGCCCGGCCATATAGGTGCGGTGTAATATCATCATCATGTACTCATCATAATGCATGCATAGAAACTTAAAGACAATGATACTCTATAGGGGTGACATAAGGTCGTGAACCCCCGATTCCATTATGGAGCGTTCATAAGCATTCTGCCTCACCTTGAAGGAATTGGCAAATAAGGTGAGTGTATACTATAAACAACATCAATGGATCATAGTTAGAATCATTAGCCTTCGGATCTTTAGACTTAACTCATCATCGTCACTATCATGCTCATGATATATCTCGTTTCTGTATCTCATGTTAAGCTCCTTATAATCATAGGCTCATAATTGCCGGAATGTAAGAAAGTCATGGGAAAATAAGAGAATTCATGCCATAGGAGTCATGCCTTAGAAGGAAGGGAATAGCCTTACATACCTTTTCATTTAGCTATTCTATCGCTTGATCATTCTCCTTCAATGCTCACGTTTCTACCTTCAAGAGAGTTCGTATGAACATTAGCTAATCGATCACATGAACATCCTCAACTAAAGCTAGAGAAAATTGGGCAGCATTTCCTTTGTTTATATAACTTTCCTCATATCATATATTAACTCCCAAACGTCTATAATAACATTCATAACATCATAAGCAACAATCTTCATACACCTGTATTGTCCATATTTCCCAAATTTCACTTCAATTCGTCCATAACCATGTTCATAGTACACTATTGCATTTACTCACAATATAATGTTTATCCCATGTTCTTAACATCATTGATAACATAATTATAAACACAACGTATCAAGAATCATGACTCATTCCAAACTACTATTAAAAAATGCCACTATTCTCACATTCATGACCCATTTTCTATCTCCTTCTACAATCCAAGTCTTTCAACTTCTCAATAACTTAAACAACATAGAATGATCATAAAACTTACCTTAGATAGTGTGGGAATGAGCCTTGAGTGGAAATACTTCACTTGATCCAAAACCCTAGTTCACTTCCAATGGGATTTCTTGACTTGGATGAACCCTAATAACTTTCTTACACTTGATTCTCTTGGTTTGATGAAGTTGATCATGAATTTCTCTTGGGTTCTTGTGGAAGAAGTGTGGAGAGCTTTCTAGAGAGTTCTTGAAGTGTAGAGTGAAAAATGAAATAAATTGAATGAAGTTGGGTCCCTTATATTAATTTTAAACCTGTCCCGACTCAGTTCTACGGACCAACATATGGTCCGTATCTTTTATATTGACCGTATGTATGACCGTATCTTTGGTCCAGTGAATGTTTCCATTTTGGACAGAGCGTACGTCCTAACATACAGCCAGTATATTTTATGTGGTCCATATGTTGGACCGTATAATTCCCAGCTTTCCGAAATTCATTCTCGTCGACTCGTTTGATCTCCAATCCTTATGGAAGCTTCTTAACACTTGTTTAACACCTCATTAACAATCTAAGGGACATTATAATACTTCTCTAAGCCATCATTATTAATTCACCATTAACTTGTTACTCGTAAATCTTTTTCGATACATAACGTATACCTCGCCTTCCTTGGCAAACTTTCTTCTCTTGCCTCGAATGTCTTTGAAATCTCAATTAGGGTCATCAAATGCTATCTCTTACTTATTGAAACATCGTATACTTTGTGCCCTTCGTTATTCTATTCACTCTGTATCAACGAAAAATTTTCCGAGGTGTAACATTCTTCCCCTTTTAGAACATTCATCCTCGAATGTTAAGCGCTCGGAAATTCTTTGAAAATTTTGCCAGAGTTTTCCCTGTAATATGGCACTACCATCCTGTCACAATAGCCCATAATAACAATGCCTCACGGGGCCACAACATAATAGCAATAAAGTTTGGCTACACACGACCCATATGCATAAAAAGAGAACATGCATACCTCATAATCTTGATGTTTCAACTTGGATCTCTTCCGGGGGCTGAAATAGGCGCGGGTACTTGGACTTCATATTTTCTTTCGCTTCCCAAGTCATTTCTTCTCGGTTGTTATTTCTCCATAAGACCTTAACTGAGGCTACTTCTTTATTTCTAAGTCTCCGTACTTGCCTATCTAGTATGGCAACGGGTACTTCTTCATAAGCCAACTTTTCTGTCACTTGAACATCATCTATTGGAACAATCCTCGTAGGATCTCCAACACACTTACGGAGCATTGAGACATGAAAAAACGGATGGACTGATTCAAGTTCCGAGGGTAAGTCCAATTCGTAAGCTACTTGACCCACCTTGTGGACAATCTTATAAGGTCCTATATATCGAGGACTCAACTTCCCTTTCTTACCATATGTCATCACTCCTTTTATTGGCGATACCTTTAAGAATACCGAGTCATCGACTTGAAATTCTAAGTCTCGCCGTCGGTTGTCTGCATAAGATTTCTGGCTACTTTGGGCTGTCAACAATCGATCTCGGATGACCTTGACCTTTTCCACTGCTTGTTGAATCAACTCAGGGCCTATTAGCTGTACCTCTCCTACTTCAAACCACCCAATTGGGGATCTACACTTCCTTCTATATAAAGCTTCATACGGAGCCATTTGAATACTGGAATGGTAGCTGTTGTTGTATGCAAACTCAATAAGGGGTAAGTGGTCATCCCAACTACCACCGAAATCTAGAACACATGCTCTTAGTATATCCTCCAAGGTCTGAATGGTATGTTCGGCTTGCCCATCAGTTTGTGGATGAAATGCCATGCAAAGATTTACTTGAGTACCCAAACCTTCTTAGAAGGATTTCTAGAACTTAGCTGCAAGTTACGCTCCTCTGTCAGTAATAATGGACATCGGAATACCATGGAGTCGCACTATCTCCTTAAGATATAACCTTGCATAATCTTCTATTGAGTATGTAGTCCTAACTGGAAGAAAATAGGTCGATTTCATGAGTCTGTCCACGATCACCCATATGGAGTCATATTTACTTCGGGAACGAGGTAACCCTACAATAAAATCCATGTTGATTACCTCCCATTTCCAAGTAGGGATTTCCATTGCTTGTAATAATCCTCCTGGCTTTTGATGTTCAATTTTCACTTGTTGACAATTTGGACATTGAGCTACAAATTCTGCTATGTCTTTCTTCATTCCATCCCACCAATACATTAACTTGAGATCATGATACATCTTTGTTGCACCCGGATGAATAGAATACCGAGAATAATGAGCTTCTTCTAGAATTTGACGTCGTAGTTCCGCAATATTCAGAACACCTAGCCTGCCTCGGTATCTAAGAATTCCATCTATAGAAGTTTCAAATGGAGACTTCTCTTTTTCATGAAATGTGTCTCTATAGTGGCTCAACTGAGGATCTTCATATTGACGCTCTTTCACCTCCATGTCCAAGGATGAAACAGTTGGATTATTGATATCAATTCCTGCACTGCCTGAATCAATTAGACGAACCCCAAGGCTAGCTAGCTGGTGGAGCTCACGAATTAATCCCTTCTTCTCCGGAGGGGCTTCACATAGGCTACCCATTGATATGCGACTAAGAGCATCAGCTACTACATTTGCCTTCCCGTGGTGGTATAAAATACTCACATCATAATTTTTCAATAATTCTAACCACCGCCTCTGCCGTAGATTTAACTCCTTCTGCTTGAAAATATATTGAAGACTCTTGTGATCTGTATAGATATCAACGTGAACACCATACAAGTAATGTCTCCACATCTTTAGTGCATAAATAACTGCAGCCAATTCAAGGTCATGAGTTGGGTCGTTCTTTTCATGTTTTCGAAGCTATCACGAAGCATAAGCAATGACGTTACCGTGCTGCATCAATACACATCCTAACCCAACGCCAGAAGCATCACAATATGCAACATAACCATCTGGCCCTTCTGGGAGTGTCAAGACTGGGGCTGAGGTTAGCCTATCTTTCAATTCCTGAAAACTGCGTTCACAAGCTTCATTCCACTGAAATTTAGCTGACTTCTGAGTTAGCTTCGTCAATGGGGCTAAAACAGAGGAAAACCCTTCCACGAATCTCTTATAGTAACCTGCCAATCCCAGAAAACCTACGGACTTCCGTGGACGTTATAGGCCTTGGCCAAGTTTTCACAGCTTCAATTTTCTGAGTATCCACTCGAATGCCATTATCTAAAATAAAATGGCCCAAAAATGTCGAAGAATTCAGCCAAAACTCGCATTTTGAAAATTTTGCATACAATTCTCTAGTTCGAAGAAATCCAAGAACAATACATAAATGGTCTGCATGTTCTGATTCTGTCCGAGAGTATACCAGAATATCATCAATGAACACTATCACGAATAGGTCCAAAGAGGCCTAAATACATTATTCATCAGATTCATAAACACTTCCGGGGCATTAGTTAACCCAAATGATATCAAGCGAAATTCATAATGGCCATATCTCGTTCTGAAAGCTGTTTTGGGAATATCTTCTTCTTTAACTCTCACTTGATGATAACCTGACCTTAGATATATTTTGAAAAACCACTTGGCACCCTGTAATTGATCAAACAAATCATCAATTCTCGGAAAAGGATATTTATTCTTTATCGTCACCTTATTCAACTGCCTGTAATCGATGCACATCCGTAGGGAACTATCTTTCTTTCGCACAAATAGGACTGGTGCTCCCCAAGGTGATGAACTAGGTTTAATGAATCCTTTTTCAAGCAAATCTTTCAATTGTGCCTTTAGCTCTTTCAGTTCTGCAAGAGCCATCCGGTAAGAAGGAATAGAAATAGGCTGGGTGTCCGACAACATATTAATAGCAAAATCAATCTCTCTTTCTTGAGGAAGGCCTGGGAGTTCATCTGGAAATACGTCCGGAAATTCATTCACTACCGGAACGAATTGGAAAGTTGGCGACTTTGCTTCGGTGTCATGAACTCGAACTAGGTGATAAATATAGCCTTTAGATATCATCTTTCTTGCCTTAAGGTAAGAAATAAACCTACCACTTGGAGATGCTGTATTACCCTTCCATTCAAGCACGGCCTCTCCCGGAAATTGAAATCAAACTACTTTTATTCGGCAATCAACATTAGCATAACATGAGGCCAACCAATCCATACCTATGATCACGTCAAAATCTAACATTTTCAGCTCAACTAAATCAACTTTATTCTGGCGATCACATATCGTAATTACACAATTCTTGTATACTTGTCTAGCTATCACAGGATCACCAACCGGAGTAGACACCTCAAAAAGTTTAATTGGCTCGGGTTTCACCCCAATACGACCAGCAATATACGGAGTAATATAAGATAGTGTAGAACCCGGATCTATCAATGCATATACGTCATGGGAAAATACGGATAATATACCTGTAACCACATCCGGGGAGGGCTCAAGATCCTGCCGTCTGGCTAAAGCATAGGTACGGGGATGGATACTACCTGAACTAGAGACTCCCCCTCTGCCTCTACCTCGGCCTGCTGGAATCTGGGGAGTCTGCTCTACCGGGCGCACTGAAGAAGAACCAGCCGCCGATCCTGTGGGCTGAACCCCAACTCTACCACTCATCGACGGGCAATCTCGCATTATGTGCCCAACCTGACCATAGGCATAGCAAGCATCTGAACCTCGGCGACACTGTCTAGAATGTAATCTACCGCACTGACTACATCATGGGACTGGTGGTCTCCTCTGGCTATAATCACCCCTAAACTGGGAACCTGAAGCTCTCGAGCTCTGACCCTGCCCTGAATGAATGGACCGGTCAAATCTTCTACTTGCAAATCGTGGAGGTGCACTAGTCGCTAACTAGCCTGAGTGTCTAGCATATGACTGCCTCGATCCCCCTCTATAGTCGCTACCTGTACCCATAGATCTGGCCCTCTTGCTTTGCCCTCTATCAATATCACGCTCACCCCTTTGTGGATGTTGTTGCTCTTCTAAGTTCTGGGCATGGGCCTGAATGCGAAAAATGTCCATCCCATCTTGCAATGAAGCCGTCAAGAACCTTTGAACAAATGTGGCCCTAAGCCACTCACAAATCTGTGCACTCTATCTCCCATGTCGGCCACCATAGTCGGAACATATCTAGCCAATGAATTAAACTGGAGGCTATACTCCCGGGCACTCGTATTTTCTTGCTTCAGATTTAAGAATCTATCCGCTCTAGCTCGACGGACCTTGGGTGGTATGTAGTGGCGGATGAAGGCATCTACAAATTCTTGCCAAACTGGAGGAGGTGCATTCTCTTTTCTTGATGATATCCAATTGTTGTACCATAAGACTGCCACATCCCGGAGTCTATAAGATGCTAACTCCACAGACTCAATTTTAGAGGCATGAATAATTTTTAATGTTCTCAACATTTCATCAATAAAACCTTGCGGGTCTTCATCCGGCTTTGACCCGAAAAACTCAGGAGGATTCAAACTCATGAAATCACGGGCTCTAGTACTAAGTACCCTGTCACTTGGACCAGAACTCTGCCGCTGTGCCTGGGCGGCAACTAACTGCATTAATAAATGGATAGCTTCGGTCATTTGTTGACCCGAAGTAGCTGGTGGGGGAACTGTAGGCATAGGAGCTGAAATCGAAGCCCCCTCTTGTTTCTCCAAAAATAGCCGGAGTGGGAGAAGTATTAGATGGGGCCTCATTATGTGATTCATGCTCTTCTATATTCGTTGGCGGCTCCATTTCTACTTGCCTTTCTATCGTAGTCTTGCCCTTCTGGGCGGCTATCGCTTTTTACTTTGGCAGCATCTCTGAAATCATAACACATTAGTAGGGAGGAGAAAATCTTATAACACGGCTCTATCGCACGATTTCATAAGAAGAAGAATGGTCACTTTTCCTAAATGCCCTGTAGCCTCCTTTTTATTAGTGTTGCGCGCAACACACCATAAACAAGACTCTACTAGACACGGCTCGTAGACACTTTCTAGGACTGAACTGCTCTGATACCACTTTTTTCACGACCCGACTAGGGGCCATGACGGGTACCCGAAGCTAACCACCGAGCACCACTTATTCTATTACTCATCGTACTCATCCTGCGTTCATTCATTATTCTCATGCTCATTATCATAGGAAAAACATTTTCATTTTGAAACATATTTACCATTATATACATAGCCCTTTGGCTATCAAAATAACACATATATAGCCCTTTGGCTATCAAAATAACAATTATATACAAATGGGAAATCATGAGACCATACTACCCACACATACGTATCTACGAGCCTCTACTGGAGTGCTAGACATATGGATGGGACAGGACCCCGTCGTACCCAAAATATATATACACCAAATAATAAGCAATGGCACCTCCGGAACAATGGAGTGCTCTCAAAGTCTGCGGATAGCTCCTATGAATCTGAATCACCTCCCGGTTTACCTATGGGCATGAACACAGTGTCCAAAGAAAAGGATGTCAGTACGAGTATTGTACTGCGTATGTATGGCATAAACAATAACAATACATCAATGAAATAAGGAGACATCAAGTGAAGGACAACCTGTAACTGACAGTCAATTTTGACAGAAATAAAGCATGCTAGCTCACTCTATAAACATCATCATATCATGTATGCATATCTATATAAGCTGCCCGACCATATAGGTACGGTGTGATCATTATTAGCCCGCGTCCAGGCCTCCCGCGTCCGGGGTAACCATCTCATGCCGCCCACTAGTGGTGTCTGCCCATGCCATCTAGACATGGTGTATACGCTGCCCGCCTTAGCGGTGTCTGCCCGGCCATATAGGCGCGGTGTAATATCATTCATCATCATGTACTCATCATAATGCATGCATAGAAACTTAAAGATAGCTGTACTCTATCGAGGTGACATAAGGTCGTGAACCCCCTATTCTATTATGGAGCGTTCATAAGCATTCTGCCTCACCTTGAAGGAATTGGCACATAAGGTGAGTGTATACAATAAACCATATCAATGGATCATAGTTAGAATCATTAGCCTTAGGATCTTTAGAATTAACTCATCATCGTCACTATCATGCTCATGACGTATCTCGTTTCTGTATCTCATGTTAAGCTCCTTATACTCATAGGCTCATAATTGCCGGAATGTAAGAAAGTCATGGGAAAATAAGAGAATTCATGCCATGGGAGTCATGCCTTAGAAGGAAGGGAATAGCCTTACATACCTTTTCATTTAGCTATTCTATCACTTGATCGTTCTCCTTCAATGCTCACGTTTCTACCTTCAAGAGAGTTCGTATTAACATTAGCTAATCGATCACATGAACATGCTAACATTAGCTAATCGATCACATGAACATGCTCAACTAAAGCTAGAGAAAATTGGGCAGCATTTCCTTTATTTATACAACTTTCCTCATATCATATATCAACTCCCAAACGTCTATAATAACATTCATAACATCATAAGCAACAATCTTCATACACCTATATTATCCACATTTCCCAAATTTCACTTCAATTCGTCCATAACTATGTTCATCGTACACTATTGCATTTACTCACAATATAATGTTTATCCCATGTTCCTAACATCATTGATAACATAATTATAAACACAACATATCAAGAATCATGACTCATTCCAAACTACTATTCAAAAATGCCACTATTCTCACATTCATGACCCATTTTCTATCTCCTTCTATAATCCAAGTCTTTCAACTTCTCAATACCTTAAACAACATGGAATGATCATAAAACTTACCTTAGATAGTGTGGGAATGAGCCTTGAGTGGAAATACTTCACTTGAGCCAAAACCCTAGTTCACTTCCAATGGGATTTCTTGCCTCGGATGAACCCTAATAACTTTCTTACACTTGATTCTCTTGGTTTGGTGAAGTTGATCATGAATTTCTCTTGGGTTCTTTTGGAAGAAGTGTGGAGAGATTTCTAGAGAGTTCTTGAAGTGTGGAGTGAAAAATGAAATGAATTGAATGAAGTTGGGTCCCTTATATTAATTTTAAAACCTGTCCCGACTCAGTTCTACGGACCAACATACGGTCCGTATCTTTTATATGGACCGTATGTCTGACCGTATCTTTGGTCCAGTGAAAGTCCCCATTCTGGGCAGAACATACGGCCAAACATACGACCAGTATATTTTATACGGTCCGTATGTTGGACCGTATAATGCCCAGCTTTCCGAAATTCGTTCTCGTCGACTCGTTTGATCTCCAATTCGTATCGAACCTTCTTAACTCTTGTTTAACACCTTATTAACAATCTAAGGGACATTATAACACCTCTCTAAGCCATCAGTAATTCACCATTAACTTGTTACTCGTATATCTTTTCCGATTTCTAACGTATACCTTGCCTTCCTTGGCAAACTTTCTTCTCTTGCATCGAATGTCTTTGAAATCTCAATTAGGGTCATCAAATGCTATCTCTTACTTATTGAAACATCGTATACTTCGTGCCCTTCGTTAGTCTATTCACTGTACATCAACGAAAATTTTTCCGAGGTGTAACAATATGCCATAGTGTCAGTTTCAGTCATATAGAGTTACGCAAATATTCTCAGATGTTAGCCACAGACGCATTCAATTATTGAGACTGGCTTTCATGATTCTTCTCTACTTGATGTTCTTATTCTTTACATATTCAGTACATTTTCCGTACTCACCCCCTTTATTTAGGGGTTGCGTTTCATGCCCGTAGGTACAGACACTCAGTTTGGCGATCCTCTAGCCAAGGACTTCTGCTCAGCTGCTTGGAGAGCTCCATTGTTCCGAAGCTTGAGTCGTTTTGGTACAGATCCTTTGATATAGACTTATGCATATCCAGAGGTACGGCGGGGCCCTGTCTTGTCATATTCTACTATTATAGTCTTAGATGTATGTAGACATGTGTGGGTTGTATATATGTTTTGGTCAGCTATATCGCCGTAGTTCGTTTTAGATATCCCTATATATAGTGGCAGCCTTGTCGGCTTGCATATTTTGTTATGTTTTGGTTAGTTGTGACTCCTCAGGAGACATGTTCATTCTGCTATTTGACACTATGAGTCTACAGTATGCCTTTATAAATTTCCATATTGTCCTTAGTTTCAGTCTAATTATATCTAGCAGGTTCGTATGAGAGTGTCCAGCTCGGGCACTAGTCATGGCCCATCGGTTTGGGTCGTGACAGTATCCGCCTTATGAGGCAGTTGGATGCACAGGCTATTCCCCTACCTCATGTTATGTTCTATATATCTTATTATATTACTGTTCATGCCTTACATACTCAGCACTCTATTCGTACTGATGTCCCTTCTTGTGGACGCTGCGTTCATGCCCGCAGGATCAGGTAGCCAGCCGGACGATCCATACCAGTAGGACCACCCCTCAGTGGCAGTCAGTACGCTCCATTGATCCAGAGCTGCAGCGCCTTTGGTTTGCTATTTTTTTTATGTACATATATGGGTATGTGTCACGACCCATCCCCATGGGCCATGACTAGTGCCTGAGCTGGACACTCGTATACGAACCTATTAGATATAGTCAGACTGAAACTAAGGACAATATGGAAACTTGCAAAAACAAGACATTATCTCAGAATGCCATATATCATAATAAACCCATCTCCTGGGGAGTCACAGCGAACCAAAAGATAACACAATACGCAAGCCGACAAGGCTGCCACTATATGCGGAAATATCCAAAACAAACCATATCGACACAACTGAACAAACCTATATACAACCCACACATATGTCTACAGACCTCTAAGAGTATCAAAGTGAAATATGACGGGACAGGGCCCCGCCGTACCCCTGGATATGCATAAGTCTACATCAAAAGATCTGTACAAAAATAAGCTAGGCTCCGGAACAATGGAGCTCTCCAAATAGCAGAGTAGAAGTCCTAGGCTGGAGGATCACCAAATCGAGTATCTGTACCTGCGGGCATGAAACGTAGCCCCCCGAAGAAAGGGATTCAGTACGAGATATGTACTCAGTATATAAAGCATGAAATACAATAAAGAAGGTCATGATTGAATAAAAGATTACAGGAGGCAAGTATGACAATCAAGGATACCAATGTACTTGTGCCTTATGAAATGAAAATCATGCATAGCTATATCATATACCATACCCGGCCCACTATGGGTCTCGATGAATAAAGTCATCATATACCATGACCGGCCCATCATGGGACTCAGTGCCATCATCATATCATCATATATATATATATATACCGTATCCGGCCCTCTAGTGAGGGACTCGGTGAACAATGCAGTGAAGCTGTGCACAAAAACATACCCGGCCCGGGACTCAGTGAAAGATATATTAACGGCATGCCCGAGCAGAATAATGAGCAACCATATAAAAACTAAATCATCATCTGAGACTCAATAGAATAATTACAACGAACTAATACTTAAGAATCAAAGACAACAATCGTGTCAAATACCCCTCGAATGTCACTATGGATTATATCAAATAGAACTTCAAGAATCATAGACTCGTATCAAGACATAATGAAATAGTTTCTGGAAATCAAGAACATTAGCCACCCTAGTGTCTATAAGAATAGGAGCTTCTTTGGAGTTTATACATTCATCGTCTGTTTGTCTCACATAGATCATGCCAAAAAGAAAGAAAGGATGGCTTTACATACCTTTGACGCTTAATCCGTGATTTGATATGTATACGCTGCCCAAAGTACCTCAACCTATATTAAGACGTTAAGAACTATGGTTAAGCTACGGAAAGGCTTAAAACGTATTTTCAAGTTAGTAGCTCATTTCTAGAAAATTGGGCGGCATTTCTCCTATATTGTTCATTTCCCTCACATTCAAGACAACTATGAAACGACCAGATCAACATCAACGACCACATGTCCAAGTTACTATATCAAGAACTAGCCAAAACAAGATTCAAGAACACCCCGAAACAGCCCGCACAACATTCCAAATCAGTCCACAGGTTACAACATTCAATAATAGCCAACATAACGACTACGACATATTCAAGTTACTCCTAATGATCTATAGCCACAACACTTCATCGAAATGACCTTATAATAGTCCAACAATTACAACCACCCAAAATTAATCTTTCGGACTACTAGAGGTATGTTTTAAACTTATCTTTTCTTTCGAATCGAGCAGCACAACAATCAGTAACTATTATCCATATACAAGCAAATCCCATCAATAACTTAACAACAACATGCCCCAAACAGCCCATCAACTACAACCACACAATACATAATCATAACTACACTTAGTCCTCCAACTCAACAAGAAAAGCCCCTACTTACAATATAACAATGCCCAATAACCTTATGAACATCTAAGAATATACACCAAACAAACCACATACGCTTCGTATACGATATCTAATACGCTTCTTTCTTCCAAATTTACGAGTCATATCAGCAACCACACAACAACGACATCAACTACTCATATGCAAGAAAACTATCTTAATATCACAAAAAGTTCTAAAACAGCCCAGGAAATCAATAAAAGTTCTAGCATGACTTAAGCTTTCCTTTCATAATTTCCACATCCACCAAATTGTACAAAGACCAAACCATCTCTAGAACATGTAGGAGGGAATAAACCTTACCTTAGCAAGCTTGGCCTCTTAAACGTTGCTGGAAATTATAACTTTTCCTTAAAATTACAAGTGTCCTTGCTGCTCCAAGGATATAAATTTACGTTGCTGGTCACTAAAGCAAAGTGCTGCACCCTTGAATGTTTAGAATACTTTAGGGATCAAAATCCCCTTCCTTTTAATTTATTGAATCTGGCCGTGAGCTTCAAGAGCAGCCATGGCGGTGTGAAATTCTTGCTTCAATGACTTTGTGAAGATGAAGTTGATTAAATGAGTCATCACCAAGCTTATATATGCAAACAGCCACAATGACATGTGTCCCACTATGCATGCCATCATTCATGATCAGATTTTAATTATTATGTTTGGTGGGGCCCACTTAATACACTAATTAGGCTATTTAATCCTTAATTCCCACTTAATAATCTAATCATGGTTAATTAACCCCTAATCTTCACTAATATTTCTACACTAATTGTAATTAGCTAGCAAACCATGCAATATTAAAAATCGGGATTAAAAAGTCCGTGTCTCATACCCCAAAAATAATCTTGTCCTTGAACTTATATCAATTAGCTTACGAATAATCCAACGTACAAAAATATGGGATATAACATCCTTCCCCCTTTAGAACATTCGTCCTCGAATGTTAAACTAGTTCTATAGGGTCTTATAAAAATTTCGGGGAAGTCTCCTTTATCGCTATCCCTACCAACTTGCATTTAGCAACCCACAGATGCCTCACAGGGCCACAATAACATATAGTCTCATCTACCAATCAATATAGTCAAGTGAGGAATTTAAATTACCTGCAGGCATAGGGAACAAGTAAGGGTACTTATTCTTCATCTCGTCTTCGGCTTCCCAGGTCATATCTTTCCTATTGTTATTTCGCCACAATACTTTGACGGAAGCCACATCCTTAGTACGTAACCTTCTAAATTGGCGATCAAGTATGGCTATAGGGCTTTCCTCATAAGACAACTCCTCTGTTACCTAGACATTGTCTACAGGGAATACTCTAGAAGGGTCACCAATACATTTACGAAGCATTGATACATGAAAGACCGGATGTACTGCTTCTAAATCAGATGGTAGGTCCAACTAATAGGCAACCTTGCCTATCCTACGAATAATTTGATAAGGCCCAATGTATCTCGGGCTAAGCTCCCCTTCTTGCCGAATCTCATCACACCGCTTCATGGGTGACACGCCAGAAAACAATCACAATTTAGAACTCTAAGTGTCGACATCGATTATCTGCATATGACTTCTGTCGACTCTGGGCTGCTAATAATCTCTCCTGAATAAGCTTCACCTTATCAACAGCTTGCTGAATCATGTCTGGGCCTATTAATTTAGTCTCACCAACATCGAACCAACCAATAGGTGACCTGCACTTCCTCCCATATAAGGCCTCATACGGTGCCATCTGGATACTAGAATGGTAGCTATTATTATAAGCAAACTCGATAAGTGGAAAATGATCGTCCCAGCTACCTCTGAAGTCAATAATACAGGCTCGCAACATATCTTCTAGCATCTGAATAGTACGCTCGGCTTGTCCATCAGTCTGAGGGTGAAATGTTGTGCTAAGACTCACCTGTGTCCCCAATCCCTTCTGGAATGATCTCTAGAAGTTAGTTGTAAACTGAACTCCTCTGTCTGAGATAATAGATGTGGGAACCCCATGAAGCCTCACTATCTCCTTGATATATAACCTCGCATAGTCCTCAGCTGAATAAGTAGTCACGAAAATTTACTTCAGAACAAAATGGGTCGATTTTGTCGGCCTATCCAACAATAACCCATATAGAGTCGTACTTAAAGTGGGAGTGCGAGGTAAACCCATAATGAAGTCCATATTAATTACTTCCCATTTCCAAGTTGGGATCTCCATCTCTGTAATAACCCGCCGAGCTTCCGATGCTCGACCTTAACCTGTTGACAATTCGGGCACTGAGCAACAAATTTCGCTATGTCCCTTTTCATGCTATCCCACCAATATAAACATCTGAGGTCATGATACATCTTCGTTGACCCAGGATGAACAGAATAACATGCATAGTGTGCCTCCCCCATAACCTGTTGTCGTAGCCACCGCAACCTCGGTACACACTGATACGCCTCATACCGTAGCACTCGGGTCATGTGTAACCTCGAATGGGGTCTTCTCCTTCGAAGTCTTTGTGTCTCTATACTTGTGCCAAAAGCAGGGTCCTTATCTTGCGTCTCTTTACCTCTTCTATGATAGAGGACTCAGCAATTTCTCGGACAGAAACTCCACCATCTCCGAATCGCCCAAACGGACTCCAAGATTAGCTTTGTAAATCTCACTGAAACTATCTCTTCCTTTCTGATTGCACGTCCGTCAAGCTACCCATATATTCACGGCTAAGAGCATCTGCTACCAACGTTTGCTTTCCCTGGATAGTATATATGTTATATCCACGTGTTTTTTTGCACGTTCGGAAATCGGACATAATTTTGATTTGTAAAGAATAAGGTCGTATGTTGATTGGGATTAAGATATGTGTGTGTTGTTTATGAAAAATAGTGGTGTGGAAATACGGAGGAAGGCTAAGGGCAAAATTGGAATTTCGAAAATTAGTTTCGGGAGTTACAAATATAAGAATTTCAGCCAATTGGGCTGAAAAAGAATGAAAGAGAAAATTTAGGCCCAAGTTTGGAGGGTGGCCGGCCATGAGCCTTGGCCCAACCCATGGGAGTGATCATGTGATTAGCATGTGAGTTATTAAGAGAGTGTAATTATATATGTGGTCATCCATAGAAGTTTCAAGACAAATTGAGAAAGAGAGAAAAAAAACAAGAACAAGAAGGGCAAGCAAAGGAGGCCATTCGGCCAAGCCCTTTGAATTTTAGCTTCATAAAATCTTCCTCCAAAAATTATTTTCTTGTGGTATTTCCACTAATTCAAGGGTCCTTTACAACTTGGTGCGATTGTTTTGGAAGAAAAAGCACTTGTTTCTTCAAGTTGACAACTTGGTTAGGTGAAGAAGATTGTGGAAAAAGGTAAGGATTAATTCCTTTCTATTATGTTATGAAGGTTGGTTTATGTTGTAGTATGAAGAAATGAGTAGAAATTATGGAAATATAGAAGTTTGCAAAGTGGGTGTGTATGTATGTAGTTAGACGTGAGTATGCATTATTATGGAAGTAATATGATTTGAATTTTATGTTGTATTCTAGTTATGGTTGTGGTGGAATTTATGTTGGAAAATGAAAGTTGAATGAATTTTGGTTGAAGTTGGAAAGGGAGTGTTGGCCGTGTGGTGCCTAGTGAGGAAATGGGAATGAATTAATTTTTTTGTTTAATATGTTAGTTGTGTTGTTGTGATCCTTATAATGCAAATGAAGGTAAAATGGTTTAAGTTGGCATTGAAATGGAATGTAGAAGGTTATGTCATTTTAGAATGATTTTATGATATTATGGAAATGAAGTTGTTAAGGTGCAAATATGATTATTGCTATTGATGAAATGGAATATGGAAATATGTTATGAATATGTATGTTGAAGATTAGAAGTTTCGGATGAATTATGGTCTTGGTGGAAAATTTGTATAATTTGTGAATGTTTTGTAAAATGATATGAAATGATTTCGGATTGTGTTGGAGTGATCTTGATTAGAGAATGAATATGAAAACGTTGACATTGGACGAAAGGTGTGAAGTTAGAACGGAAGTTAATGCATTATGTAGAAAGAAAGCCTTTTGTGTTAATATGTGTTTTGTAGCGATTATTGGTGTTGTTGTTGGGTTGGTTGTTGTTATTCTGAGCCGAGTCATATTCTCGGGGCAGCGAATTTATAGGGGAGGTGCTGCCCAAATTTCTGTAAACAAGAAAGGGCCAAGAATGAATCTCTAAAGGCTTATAACTTACAATTGGTAATTGTGACCATTTGCAGATTCTAGACGAAACGGGATTTGAGTTTAAGCGAGCATAAGACGTA
>NC_081343.1:23784335-23801426 GCF_029784015.1 Lycium ferocissimum
ACAACAAGAAAACATGGCCACACACAGCCAAAAGCATTAAGAGAAAGCATTACATACCTTAGGGCAATGATATCTCATCTTGAATCTCTTCCGGGGGTGGAAATAACTGCGGATATTTGAACTTCATATCTTCTTCTGCTTCCCAATTCATTTCCTCTCGGCTATTATTTCTCCACAAAACCTTTGCCTATCCAGTATAGCAATGGGTACCTCTTCATAAGCCAACTTCTCTGTAACTTGAACATCATCTACAGGCACGATTCTGGAAGGATCTCCAACACACTTACGGAGCATCGACACGTGAAAAACTGGATGGACCGATTAGAGCTCTGGAGGTAGGTCTAGTTCATAAGCCAGTTGGCCTACATTACGCACAATCTTATAGGGTCCAATGTATCGAGGACTAAGCTTACCCTTCTTGCCGAATCTCATTACACCTTTCATCGGCGACATCTTTAGGAATACCCAATCATTAACTTTAAATTCCAGGTTTCGTCGATGATTGTCTGCTTAAGTGTCACACCCGAACAATGGTAGGGCATGACGGGCAACCGACCCTCATCAGAGTCGAGCGAACCCTGTGCATTCGCTCTATCAAAACTTGTCATTTCAAAAACTTTTAAGAACATAAAACTTTTCCAAATAGAAATCATTATCTTTATAATGATTATGAAAACTTTCAATCAAATAAGTACTTTAAACCAATTGAAATCATCTAAATTAATACTCTTCTAAAATCCACAAATCACTCAACTGACATCACTTTTTCGACATCTCGACAAATATACCACAGACACCGTTCGGGCAAGTATCTAAGAAGTAAATCGAACATTACGAGTCGAATGCCCCGACATACCCATAATCATACATATCTATACATGACTCACCACGCCTCGTAACGAGGTGGAACTTGCCAATCCCACCGACGTCAAAGCATCCTAGCTATACACTTAACACGGCTAAACAACTGGGTCGCAAGTACGAACGCAACGGCCTCAGCAGAAAAGGACGTCCGTACGGACAATGTCCGAGTATGTGAAGTGGTAACAAGTCATAATCATAATTTGACTTAGAGAGAAGAGAATCACAATCTAATTCAATACTGCACTTTGTACGGGAAGAAACATAAATGTGCACACGAAGTCTCAAAACAATCTTTAAGTAAATAATGCAATCCAACACACATGCCGCTTCTGACATGCTAACAGAATGGTCCTTTCGGATAGCCGCATCCAGCTAGTATCACAATAGTCCCTTCGGATGGCCGCTTCCGGCATAATAATTATGGCACCTTTGAGCGACCGGCTTCGCATTAGTTAGGGTGGTTCCTAAAACGTGGCTTTGTACCTTTAATATCACCATCATATCAGCACAAACCCAATCCACAAATATCAATTTCAATTCAAAGCTTAAGTCACTAATCAATTAATCACAATCTAGTTATTAGCCTTAGTCTTTCATAAGAAGTTATCAAATTTGTATCTCACTAGACTTAGGAGGACATACTTCCAGGTTTGAGGGTAGAATTGTTATGAAATTCTTGCTACTTACATTATAATCAATTTTATCTTATTGCCCTACCCAAAAAATAAATGATCATATCAATACAAAGGGATGATACTAAGGAATGTAGACATGAATCATACATGAAATGAAGTAGTAAAATCTCGCACCCCCTTCGGAGTGGTTTTGAAAATCAAACTCTATGTTTCCTTTAGTATATAACTCGTTTCCTTTAGTATAAAACTTATTTCCTCGAAATCATTAGTAAAATCATATACACAACTCAACTTGGCACCTTATGGGTGTTCCTTCTAATATCAGAGTACAATATTAATAAGCCATCACAAGAAACATTTAGACCTTACTCGTATAAGAATGGAGTCATATGGAGTACATATAGAATGAATAAAAACAAGAATCATGCCAAAAGAAGAAAGGTTTGCCTTACATACCTTTGCTGCTTTCCAGCTAACCACAATCCATCTTCGGGTCACGCTAATCTATCAACAATATCAATTTACCAACAATCAATTCAATATATATCCTTATAATCAATCCCTTAAACTTATCTCTATTTCTAATGGAATTTCGACAGCATTTCCTTTATAAACTGGACAACCCCCAAAATCCAATTCAGCTAAATTACCAACAACATCAAAAAACAATATCGACAATCAATATACATCGTAACTCAGATATTTCCATCCATTTAGCTCCACTGATACAACCCTACCTTCATAAACTTCCCAAAAATGCCAGAAGAGCTTTTAACATTATTTCCTCCGTTCTAATCCGTTAAAACTCTAAATAAACACTTTAATAACATAAAAGGAACGTTATACATACCTTAGCAGCAGCTCAACCACGAAAATATCATCCCCCAAGATCAATAGTTAGCTTAAAACGATGATGACAACTCGTACTATACTTTATCCTTCACGAGCCTCGGGATTCGGGGCCTCGAACTTGATCGAACCCTCGTTTTATCTCTCTAAATTCCCCTCACTCTCTCTCTACTATGTTATGGACTTTTTGGTATGAAATGAGGATGATAAGGGTTAAAACCTCCCTTAAATAGCAAGGGAAGTGGGCCTGACCCGACTTGGAGTTGGGTTGGGCCGAGCCCACTGCCTAGCTTGACCTTTTTTGTCTTAAAACGTCCATAACTTTTTATCCCTTTATTGTGTGAAGGCTCACAACCTATGATTGGAAATCTAATTCAATTATCTACAACTATAATATTTGGAGTTTTCCCAACTGCCCAAATAATGATGGGGTTATGGCCTCCCGAAATCAGACTACCCGAAAATGTAACTTAAAAACATCTTTTTGGAGGGCTTACACTTGGATTTTGCTCAAGGGTCCTTCATGAGTTGTGTTTAACTTCACATATATTGTCCATATAACTTGTCATATGTCCTTTATAAAAATCCCATCATATGGGCCCCACCTCATCTTACGGTTACGAGGGCTATATATCTTTTAACGTATAATTCCAATCATATTGTACAAATTCCAAATATCATACTCATGCTATCCTCATGCTAATACAGTAGAATTTCATCCTTTATACTTGTAATATTTGCTCCTCCTTGAGCTCACATTAAGCCGTCTGCAGCCTTAGTAACGTGAAATTTTCTGGGGTGTAACACTAAGACTTTTGGCGACTTTGTGCTTTCAACAATCGATCTCTGATAAGATTGATCTGTTCCATCGCTTGCTCAACCATTTGTGGACCTATCAGTTGTGTCTCTCTGACTTCAAACCATCCAATTGGTGATCTACACTTCCTTCCATACATAGCTTCATACGGAGCCATCTGGATGTTGGAATGATAACTGTTCTTATAGGGAAATTCGATAAGTGGAAAATGTTCATCCCAATTACCTCCGAAGTCTAATACACATGCCCACAACATATCCTCTAAGGTCTGAATAGTGCATTAAGCTTATCCATCCGTCTGTGGGTGAAATGTTGTGCTGAGTCTTACTTGAGTTCCCAAACCTTCTTGAAAAGACTTCCAGAATTTAGCTGTAAATTGTGCCCCTCTATCTGTGATAATGGATATTAGGACACCATGGAGTCGCACTATCTCCCAGCCTTGCATAATCTTCTGCTGAGTATATAGTTCTGACTGGAAGAAATTGGGCTGATTTTGTGAGTCTATCAACAATCACCCATATGGAGTCACACTTACGCCGAGAACGGGCCAAACCTACGATAAAATCCATGTTGATCACTTTCCATTTCCAAGTTGGAATTTTCATAGCTAGCAATAAATCCTCCTGGCTTTTGATGCTCAATTTTCACTTGTTGGCAATTTGGGCATTGAGCTACAAACTCTACTACATCCTTCTTCATCCTGTCCCACCAATATATTAACTTGAGATCGTGGTACATCATTGTTGCTTCTGGGTGAATAGAATAACGGGAGTAATGAGCTTCCTCCAGAATCTGACCCCGTAGTCCTACAATATCTGGAACACATAGCCTGTCTCGATACCTGAGAACTCCATCTGCAGAAACCTCAAATGGTGACTTCTCTTTCTGAGGAAGCGTATCTCTATAGTGAATCAACTTGGCATCCTCATATTGGCGCCCTTTCACATCCATATCTAAGGATGAAACAGCTGGGTTATGAACAGCAACTCCTGCATCGCTCGAGTCGATTAAACGAACTCCTAGGCTAGCTAACTGATGGAGCTCACAGACTAATTCTTTCTTCTCCAACTGAACATCACATAGGCTGCCCATAGATTTACGGCTAAGAGCGTCGGCTACCACATTTGCCTTCCCAGGTTGATATAAGATACTCACATCATAGTCTTTCAATAGCTCTAGCCATCGCCTCTGCCGCAGATTCAACTCTTTCTGCTTGAAAATATATTAGAGACTCTTATGATCTGTGTAAATATCAACGTGAATACCATATAAATAATGTCTCCATATCTTCAGTGCATGAATAATCGAAGCTAGTTCGAGGTCATAGATCGGGTAATTCTTCTCATGTTTCCGCAACTGCTTGAAAGTATAGGCAATGACTTTACCGTGCTGCATCAACACACAGCCCAACCCAACACCGGAGGCATCATAATAAATAACATAACCTTCTGATCCTTCTGGAAGTGTCAGGACTAGGGCTGAAGTCAATCTATATTTCAATTCTTGAAAGCTACGCTCACAAGCATCGGTCCACCTAAATTTTGCTAATTTTTGAGTTAGTTCCGTCAATGGTGCTGAAATAGAAGAACATCCTCCTACGAATCTTTTATAGTAACCTGCTAAACCCAAAAAGCTACGGACCTCTGTAGGCGTTGTAGGCCTTGGCCAAGTCTTCACGGCCTCAATTTTTTGAGTATCCACTCGAATGCCGTCAGCTGAGATAATATGGCCCAGAAAAGTCACTGAATTCAACCAGAACTCACATTTTGAAAATTTTGCATATAATTCTCGAGTCCGAAGAATTCCAAGGATAATACGCAAATGATCTGCATGCTCTATTTCTAACCGATAATATACTAGAATATCATCGATAAACATGATTACAAATAGATCTAGAAAAGGCCTGAATAAATTATTCATCAAATTCATAAACACTGCCGGAGCGTTAGTCAAGCCAAACGACATAACCCGAAATTCATAATGACCATATCTGGTTCTGAAAGCTGTCTTCGGATTGTCTTTTTCGCTAACACTCCCTTGATAATATCCCGATCATAGGTCAATCTTTGAAAACCACTTAGCATCTTGCAATTGATCAAACAAATCGTCGATTCTCGAAAGCAGATATTTATTCTTTATCGTCACCTTGTTCAACTGTCTATAGTCAATGCACATTCATAGGGAGCCATCTTTCTTTCTTACAAACAAGACAGGTGCTCCCCATGGCGATGAATTGGGTCTAACAAATCCCTTCTCGAGCAAATCCTTCAGTTGTGTCTTTAACTCTTTCAATTCTGCAGGAGCCATTCTATAAGGAGGAATAGATATGGGCTCGGTGTCCGGCAACACATCGATAGTAAAATCAATCTTCCGTTGCGGTGGAAGGCTTGAAAGTTCATCTGAAAATACATCCGAAAACTCATTTACTACCGGGACGGATTAAAGAGTTGGCGGCTTTGCTTCGATGTCATGAACCTGGACCAAATGATTGATATAGCCTTTTGCAATCATCTTTCTTGCTTTGAGATAGGAAATAAACCTACCCCTTGGAGACGCTGTGTTACCTTTCTGTTCAAGCACTAGTTCTCCTGGGAATTGGAATCGAACCATCTTGGTTCTGCAATCCACATTAGCATAACAAGGAGCCAACCAATCCATGCCCATAATAACATCGAAATCTAACATTTCCAGCTCAATCAAATCAGCTGCTGTCTGATGATCACATACCACAATCACACAATTTTTATATACTTGTCTAGCTATTACCGGGCTACCAACAGGAGTAGACACCTCAAAAGGTTTAATTGGCTCGGGTTTTACCCTAATATGACCAGCAATATAAGTAGTGATATACGACAAGGTAGAACCCGGATCAATCAGGGCATAAACATCATGAGAGAATATGGATAGTATACCTGTAACTACATCAGGGGAGGACTCAAGATCCTGGCGTCCGGCTAAAGCAATACGGGGCTGAGAGCCACCTGAACTAGATACTACCCCTCTGTACCACGACCTGCTAAAATCTGGGGAGCCTGCCTTACAGGGCGTACGGACGAAGAAGAACCGACTACTAATCCTGTAGGCTAGGCCCCGACTCCACCACTCATCGATAGGCAATCACGCATCATATGCCCAATCTGGCCACAGGCATAACAAGCATCTGAGCCTCAGCGATACTGACCTGAATGTAATCTACCACACTAGCTGTATCACGATACCGGTGGTCTCCTCTGACTAGAATCAACTCCAAACTGCGAACTCGAAACTCTCGAGCTCTGACCCTGTCCTGAATAAGTGGGCCGAGCAAATCTCCTTCCCGCAAACCGAGGAGGTGCACTAGCTACAGACTGGCCTGAATATCTGGAGTACTGTTTCCTCTGGCCCCCTCTATAATCGCTACTAGCACCTGTAGATCTAGCCCTCTTACTATGCCTTATGTCCATATCATGCTCACCCCTTTGCGACTGCTGTTGCTCTTCCAAATTTTGAGCGTGAACCTGAATACGAAAAATATCCATCCCTTCTTGGAGTGAAGCTGTCAAATAGTCTTTGATCAAATGTGACCCTAAGCCACTTATAAATCGATGCACTCGGTCTCCCATATTGGCCTAATGGTCGGAGCATATCGGGCTAATGAATTGAAGCAAAGACTATACACCCGAGCACTCATATTTTCTTGCTTTAGATTTAAAAACCTGTCATCTCGAGCCCTTCGAACCTCGGGTGGAAAATAGTGGCAAATGAAAGCATCTACGAATTCCTGCCAAACCAGGAGAGGTGCATTTTCCTTTCTCGAAGATATCCAATTACTATACCATAGAACGGCGACATCTCGTAATCTACAGGACGCTAACTCCACTAACTCAGTATCAGAAGCATGTATAATCCTCAACGGCGGAGTAACTGGAGGCACTGGAGCTGGAGCCGAGGCCCCTTTATGCTCCTCTAAAATAGGCGGAGTGTGAGAGGTATGAGATGGAGCCTCATTAAGGGACTTACCCTCTTCTATATTTACCGGGAACTCCTGTTCATTTCGCCTTCCAGTCGTAGTCTTTCCCTTCTGGGCGGCTGTTGCTTTCCTCTTTACTGGTATCGCTGAAATCACAACGCACAATTAGGGAAAAAGGAAACCTTATAACACAGCTCTATCGCACGATCTATAAAGAAGAAAGACAGTCATTATTCCTAAATGCCCAGCAGCCTCTCGTTTATAAGTGTGGCGCGCTTCACACCCATAAACAAGACTCTACTGGACATGGCTCGTAGACACACCCTAGGACAGAAATGCTCGCATACCACTTTTGTCACGACCTAACTAGTGGGCCATGATGGGTACCCGGAGCTGGCTACCGAGCACCACTCATCATGCTATCTATCATACTCAACCTAGGCATATATAATTTTCAAGCACAAAACTTATCATAAAACGATCTTCAAATATCTCCCAAAACATGTGTTTTTGCATAAGCCCACGAGGCTACAAAATGATGCACAAAATATACACTGAAGAAGTCTCGTAACATGTGCTACCCACACATAAGTATTTACGAGCCTCTAACTAGAGTACTGAGATCATGAGGACGGGACTGGACTGTTACACCCAGAAAAATTTCACCTTACCAAGATTGTAGACGGCTTAGTATGAGCTCAAAGAAGAGTAAAGTCATACAAGGATTTAGGGATAAAAATTATATTATATGAGTAGTGCATGGGAAGTTGAGCAAGTCCTAAGAAGGACCCCTAAGCCAATTGTGGGCATAAGCCATCTAAAAAGATGATTTAAGGAGATGTTGTCGGACGATCAGAATTGAGGAGGCCAAAATGCCATTATAAGTTTGGAATTTGGAAAAACACCTAGAATAAAAGTTGTAGATAATTGAAATAGATTTCCAACCATAGGTCGTGCGCTCTCATACGATATAGGGATCAAACGTTATGGGCATTTTAAGATCGGCTGTCAGGGCAGGAAATTAACCTTGCGAGAACGAGCCAGAAGGTAGCGCGAACGTGCAGGGAAAGACCCTGTGACTCAGCGCGAACGCACCACATGGCAGCGTGATCACGCTGAGCAAATTTTACGTTGGTCCAGGCAGAATCTGGACCGTTATAAAAAGAGGTTGCCCCTTATTTTTTCAGACCAAACACACCCAAACTCCCTCTAATCTTCTGGAAAATTCCCCAACCTTCTAACACCCAGTTTTAAGCCAAAAACAGTATAATTCCCGAATTTCGGTCTGAATAGCGTATAGTTGCGACTACAAAATCGTATAACGGCGCGTCGTGGCTTAAGCTCAAGGTGGAAGAGTGAAGATATAGCAATAGTATCGAGAGAAAGGTATGAATCTATTTCTATTTATGTTAATACCGACTTATTTACGAAGATAGAGTGGTTAAATAATTGTATAGTGAGTTGGTTATGGAAGTTGGGCATGGGAAGTTGAGCAAGTCTTAAGAAGGACCCCTAAGCCAATTGTGGGCATAAGCCATCCAAAAGGATGATTTAAGGAGATGTTGTCGGACGGACGATCAGAATTGAGGAGGCCAACATGCCATTATAAGTTTGGAATTTGGAAAAACACCTAGAATAAAATTTGTAGATAATTGAAATAGCTTTCCAACCATAGGTCGTGCGCTCTCATACGATATCGGGATGGAATTTAGAAAAACACCTAGAATAAAAGTTGTAGATAATTGAAATAGCTTTCCAACCATAGGTCGTGTGCTCTCATACGATATCGGGATCAAACGTTATGGGCATTTTAGATCGGCTGTCAGGGCAGGAAATTAACCTTGCGCGAACGAGACAGAAGGTAGCGCGAACGTGCAGGGAAAGACCCTGTGACTCAGCGCGAACACGCCACATGGCAGCGTGATCGCGCTGAGCAAATTTTAAGTCGGTCCAGGCAGAACCTGGACCGTTATAAAAAGAGGTTGCCCCTTATTTTTTCAGACCAAACACACCCAAACTCCCTCTAATCTTCTGGAAAATTCCCCAATCTTCTAACACCCACTTTTAAGCCAAAACCAGTATAATTCCCGAATTTCGGTCTGGATAGTGTATAGTTGCGACTACAAAATCGTATAACGACGCGTCGTGGCTTAAGCTCAAGGTGGAAGAGTGAAGATATAGCAATAGTATCGAGAGAAAGGTATGAATCTATTTCTATTTATGTTAATACCGGCTTATTTACGAAGATAGAGTGGTTAAATAATTGTATAGTGAGTTGGTTATGGAAGTTGGGCAACAGCGTGTGGGCTATTTTATGGAATACTTTGGTGTTGGAAATGAAGTTATTGATGTTGGTGTTGGTATTGTTGTTGTTTTTGTTGGTTGTTGAATTGAGAATTCAGGCTAGGCATATAAACATGAGAGATCTTTGCCCGATTTTTGGCAGAATATAAAATAGTTTGATTTGGAAACTTGG
This sequence comes from Lycium ferocissimum, assembly GCF_029784015.1. Classification (NCBI taxonomy): domain Eukaryota; kingdom Viridiplantae; phylum Streptophyta; class Magnoliopsida; order Solanales; family Solanaceae; genus Lycium; species Lycium ferocissimum. The sequence continues at coordinate 23,793,929 of NC_081343.1, forward strand.
AACAAAGTGTGCGATAATGAGTCTAACACTAGTGTAAATCCTCTTAAATGTAGACTTGCGAGCTCAGACGAATAAGCGTAGCTAATAGGAGGTCGAATAGGTATGTTAAGGCGACCCTTTCCTTCAAAGGCATGATCCTTTGTTATGTTTTAACTATATATTTCTATGGCTACCTTGATTTCAAAAGCTAGAAGTTCATGATTCAAAGGCATGACTCTTTTCCTGATAATCCATAAATGCTTTCCAAAATATCCATATTTTTCAAATCAGAGATTTATGATTCCGTAAGCTCTTATGATAACAGCGATGAACATGTTTTTACAATGATAATGATGATGTCAAAGATGAGAATATTTTCTATGATGATTATGATGATGATGATTTTATGGTTAAAAGTCTCAAGTTATGAGATCAATGATGATGTGAGAATATTGAGCTATTTTCTTGATTTCTTCAATTTTATTCATTATTGTTGGTCTCAGCTTATAATGATTATTCCTTCAAGGTGAGATAGAGTGATGGTGATTATTCCATAATATAGTTGGAGGTTACCGACCTTACGTCACTCTGATAGAGTCATAGCGCTCTTTGGGCTCTCATGCATGCTACTTATATTATATATGTATTTGATATATATATATATATATATATATGGGGATTATGGGAAAGAAAGGGCAAGCCATTATAGACGCATGACCACCTGATCAGTTGGTATATTATGATATTATCCCGGACATGGGGTATATGATTAAATGGATCGGGCCGTTCGTTCCTCGGCACTGTTATATATTTACGGATCGAGCTGCACGTTCCGCAACAATTCTATTTTATGTATACGTGTATGAGAAATGTTTTTATGAAAGGGAAGTTAAGCATGCATGGTGTCCGCCTTAAGAGGCAATCCGATGTACAGGTTACTCCCTTATCTTATGTTATGCCATTTATTCTTCATTATGTTATTTTCCATGTTCGGTATCTCTTACTATGTTACCATTCATGCCTTACATACTCAGTACTCTATTCGTACCGACGTCCCTTCTTGTGGACGCTGCGTTCATGCTCGCAGGTTCAGATAGCCAGCCGAGTGAGCCAGACCAATAGGGCCTCTTTCCAGTTCCAGCTAGCAAGCTCTATTTGGACCGGAGCTACAGCCCTTCGGTATGCTATTTTGAGATGTACATATATGGGTATGACAAGGCCTTGTCCTGTCTCTTCTACAGTCTGTATTCTATAGAGGTCTGTAGACAGTGATATATAGCCATGATGTTATCCAGCCTCATCGGCGCTTGTTTTGTGGTATAGTATATGTAGAGGCCTAATCGGCTTGCATAGTTACTCTCAGTATTTATGTTTATATGTATGTGTTGTCCGTGAGTCTCCGAGATAGTGTTTCTCGTGTTGATTGTTTAGGAGAAAATATAGCTCGGTTATAGATTGTATATGCGCCCAGATTAATTAGTGAGAAGTAAATGCAAGCATAGAAGCGCTTGGCCAGTAGTGATCGGGCACTCGTCACGGCTCATCAGTTTGGGTCGTGACAAGGACCCCGCCATGCCCCCAAATATATACACAAAAGAATATACCAATAGGCTGCACCACCGGAGTAGTGGGCTGCTCTTGTAAATTTGCTGAGTCAGCTCCTAAGCGTCTGTGCTGTCTCCCTGCCTACCTGTGGGCATGAACACAGCGTCCATAAAAGAAAAGAACGTCAGTATGAACAATGTACTGAGTATGTAAGGCATGTATGTCAACATAATAAAGAAGTAAGAGAACATGAGATGAAGAGATAACCTGTAACTGATTGCCTCTTAAGGCGGAATCATGCATGCTAACTTTCATAATAAACAACCTCATATCACACATACATATATAAACTGCCCGTCCATATAGGTACGGTGTGGTCATCATTAGCCCGCGTCCGGGCCTCCCGCATCCGGGGTAAACATCTCAAGCCGCCCACTAGTGGTGTCTACCCGGCCAATTAGGCACGGTGTAATTATCATCATAGCTGCCCACTACGCCTATCGTAGTGGTGACTGCCCGGCCAATTAGGCACGGTGTAATCTTACATATACATAATCTAAAACATGCATGAGAGCTCAAGTAAAAACTGTAACTCTATCGGAGTGACGTAAGGTCGGGAAGTTCCTATTACATTATGGAATAATCCTCATCACTGTGTCTCACCTTGAAGGAACTAATATCATGAGGTGAGATAACAACAAGAAGTAACACCAATGAAATCATAAATATAAGATTATCAAGCTCATGATAGCGTCATTATCAAGGAACATGTCTCATCTCTATCTCATAAGAAGCTCTTAAGAATCATTAACTTTCATCTTTTAGGATGTAAGAAGGTCATGGAAATATAGAAAGAAATCATAATATAGAAGTCACGTCTTTGAAAGAAGGGGACTAGCCTCACATACCTTTATGCCTCTTTAACTACTAGGCATTCTCCTTCTAAGCTCACAACTCTACATTCAAGAAAATTCGTACTACATTAGATCATTAGAAACATGCTTAGGGCTAAGCTAAGGCGACTAAGAGCTAACAAAAATTGGGCAGCATTTTCTTTGTTTCAACATCTTCCTCCATATAATATAAAAACTCCCAAACATCAATAGCGACACTCATAATATCATAAACAATAGATTTCTCAAGTTAAATATTGTTCGCTTCTCAAATTCACCTTCAAATCATCCATAACTATGAGTACAATACAACACCATATTCGTTCTTCGCATAATACTTCCTCAATGTCACTAGCATTATTCATAAAGAAATTATACTCATCTCATACTAAGAATCATGACTGAAATTAATTTACTATTCAAATACCATTATTTCCATAATTGGGCTCCATATTCTACTTTCTTCTCTAACCTAAGTCTTCCAACCACTCAATACTTGTAATAACATGAAATAGATGTAAAACTCACCTTTGATTGTGTAGGAATAATCTTTGGATGAAGATACTCCACTTGAGAAAAACCCCAACTTCAATACTAAAGAAATTCTTGACTTGTATCGACCCTAGTGAGCATCCACACACTTGATTCTCTTGATTCTTGGTGCTTAATCTTTGCTTTCTCTTGGATATGTGTTGGTATGGTATATGGAATATTCTAGAGCTCTCTTGAAGTGTGGAGAATGAGTAAAATGAAAAATAAGAACCTGGGTCCTCCTTCTATAAAATTTAAAGCTGCCCGTCGAGTTTTATACGGACACTAATACGGTCCATATAAGTGACTGTATAATACTTCCAGTGGAGGAACTTTCCTTTGGATATTTTATACGGTCCCTTATACGGACCGTATAAGTGGCTGTATAACTTACTTTTTTCCGAAATTGTACTCGTTGATTCGTTTGACTTCCAATCCTCGTGGAAGCTTCTTAGCACTTGTATAATACTTCATCAACCATCTAAAGAGCCTTATAACCTTTCCTCAAGACATTACTAAATATATGTTAGCTCGGTTGTTACCAAACCCTTTCGAACACAACTTATATTTCACTTTCTTCGACGAACCTTCTTCTCTGGCCTCAAATGTCTTTGGAATCTTAATTAGAATCTTTAAGTATCCCTTCTTACTTGTAGGGACATCGCGTACGACTTAACTTGCATTAGCTTATTCATCGCACGACAACTGAAAATGTCCTTGGTGTAACACTTTTAGGGCATGAGCATGCTACGTACTTCATCGTATTAATGGAGTATCGGAGACGTCCCATGAAGTTTTGAAAAGTACAAGCTATGGGAAGTACGTAACAATGAAGTAAAGGACGAATTACGATCTCGTAAGTCGTAACCGGGAAGGACAACCTTGGAACCAAAGGACATTACCATTATCAAGTATGAGTAATGAGAAATATCATGTATGGAGAGTTTCGGAAGATTTTGGGACCGAGCGAATCGAAGAAAATAAGTTTGTAGAAAATTTGGAAAAAGTTGGCAGAACTATGGACAGAATTTTGGGTCAACTTTAGAGGGGTATATCTCCGGCTATATCAGGAGTTTTAAGGTTTTTAAAGAGCCTAAAATGAAGTTCGTCAAGTCTAGTTTACAACGCAACAAACCGTTCATCAATACGACATTGGAGTAGGGAGTTATGGGTGTTTTAAAACGGACAGTCAGAGGAATCTAAACCTGGACGGAAATTCCGGGAAGCTCCCTTAAAAGCCCACTTATGTGGTGACCCAGCCCAATCCGAGTTTGGCACCTATAAAAGGGCCTCTACACTTCATTTTATTCATTTTTCTTCAACTCCACAACTCTCTAGAAATCTCCTAACATCTCCACACCTCTCTAGAATCTCCCACACTTCTCTCTCCATTATAAGAGTGTTCTTGAAGGTTCTCCACCATTCCAAAATATTCTATACTATCACAAAAGAGGATCAAACTTCAAAACCCAAAGCTAATTCATGGAGAAGGATTGGTCTTGTCTCTACTTAATGTTGTGATGAATTTGGTCTTGGAAAAAGTTGAGTGGGATAAAGTTCTTTTAGTGTAAGGTATGTTCTCCATTCTATTTCTCATGATTAAGTTGATTTGAAGGTTTAGCAAGTCCTATAAAAGAAGAAAATCATAGTAGAGAAGTTGCAAAGTATTAAAGTCAAGATGATGACTATGGAATGAATTTGAAATGATATTTTGGATTAATTTGAGATTAAATTGAATATAATTCTTTGATTATGGTATTGTGGATATTATCATCGTTGGTTGAGAAATTGGGAAAAACATCCTGTGGGATGTTTTATGGAGGATATTGGTGTTGATGATGATGTTGTTGATATTAGTATTGCTATTGTTGTTGTTTTGTTGGTATTGTGATTTCGGGCTGGGAATATAAACAGGGGAGATGCTGCCCAAATTTTGGCAGATTTAAAAGGAATTAATTTGAAGATTTAAGATAAGCATATGACGATAAGTCTAACAGTGGTATGAACTCTCTCAAATGTAGATTTACGAGCTTGGGAGGACAAGCGTTAAGTAGTTAAATTTAAGGCAACCGAAAAGGTATGTTAAGGCTAGTCCCTTTCTTTCTAAAGGCATGATTCCTTTCTAATGAGCATACATATGTTTTCCATAACATTCTTATTCCCAAAAGTTTGAAGTTGATGATTCTTAGAGTTCCTTATGATGCTAAAGATAAGTATGTTCCATGATGATGATGATTCCATTCCTAGAGATTCAAAAGTTTATAGTCTTGATGCTATTATGAGATTATTGAGCTTATTTCATGATTTTATTGATTTTATTCATTGTTGTCGATCTCACCTTATGATACTTGTTCCTTCGGGGTGAGATATAGCGATGATGATTGTTCCATAATATAAATTGGAGGTCATCGACCTTACGTCACTCCGATAGAGTTGTAGCTTTTATTTGGGCTCTTATGCATGCTTTATGTATATGTATATGTATATGTATGATTACACCGGGCCTAGTTGGCCGGGCAGACACCACTACGGTGGGCGTAGTGGGTGGCTTATGGATAATAATAATAACACCGTGCCTATATGACACAGGCAGACGCCATTAGTGGCCGGCGTGAGATGATTACCCAGGATGCGGGCTAATGATGATAACACCGTGCATATATGGCCAGGTAGCAGAACACCGTACCTATATGGTCGGGCAGTTTATATATATATATATATATATATATATATGTATATTATGTTGATTTAAAAAGTTAAAGTTAGCATGCATGGTATCCGCCTTATGCGGCAATCAGATGTACAGGTTATCTTTATCTCTTGTTATGTTCCATATTTCTTGTTATGTTGTTATTCATGACTTATATACTCAGTACATTATTCGTACTGACATCCCTTCTTGTGGACGCTGCGCTCATGCCCGCAAGTAGGCAGGGAGATGGATCAGATCCGTAGGTGCTTTATCAGTGGATTCTCAGGAGCATTCCAATTACTTCGGAGCTGCAATCTATTAGTATTGGTCTTCATGGTCACTTGTATTCTATGTAGAGGCTCGTAGACATGTGTGTACATTTAGACGTTTCATAACCCTACCGGTTCATATCGTTGTATAACATTTTTGTATCTTTGTCGGTTAGTGATGATGGACATAATTATTGAAGATTATATATAGATATGCCGTTATGTTGTGTATATGTCCTTACAGATTATGATATCCATGAGATATCTTTTTGGTCCACCCATGAGTGATTATGCGATGTATGTTTAGAGGTGCTCGGTGTGTTAGCTCCGATTTCCCGTTATGGCCCTCTGGTTGGGTCATGACAAAAGTGGTATCAGAGCAGTTCGTCCTAGGGAGTGTCTATGAGCCGTGTCCAGTAGAGTCTTGTTTATGGGTGTGAAACGCGCCACACTTATAAACAAGAGACTACAGGGCATTTAGGAATGATTGACCTTTCTTTCTTATCTTAGACCGTCGCGTAGAGCTAAATTATAGGATGTGATGTCCCTGAATCCAACCCTAAATATTTTGATTGTGGATAAGCAGTTGATTATGCCGCTTTGAGGTAGTTGATGAGAATGGAAGTAGATACTCCGAAAGGTATGTTTCTTGCCTTATTGATATTGATAGAATTTGATATAAGAACTCAAGCTAGATGTTACGAGTATTTTTGATCGCGTGTGAGGCGTTGGATGTGTTTTATGGGCTGTGTGCAGGAATGAGCCAGTAAGAAGAATAGAGGAAACTCTGCCGAAATTTTTACAAATTGAATTGATTGAATGTGTATGCTATAGAGAAAGAATGAAGGGAAGATGTTTGGTAAGTCATGATTGAATGAACCATTATGAGACGCTGTCAAAGAGAAGTTTTAGAATGATTTTAATGTAATTTAAGGGAAGAACCCTAGAGGGGAAAAATGATTAGCGATTAAAGGAACTGGAATGAGTTCCATTCGAGATTCAGAGAATTGAGACTCATTGAAGATATAAGGGAAGTTGACACTAAGAATTCAAATACAATATTACAATTTATAGATTGGTGAGTAAGAGATAGCGAAGAGATATTGATACGGGAAAGGAAGTTAACGAGCAAGGGGAGAAAGTACCTCAAGAAGAGATTTTCAGCGTCAAAAGGGATCCTCACACGTAACGAAACACTCCAAAGTCTTCTAAGCTTAGAGTAAAGAATGACTAATGGAAACATGCGTTTTACAAGTAAAAGAAAGCAAAAGAAACTATGAGGACTAACGGAAGGAGGAAGTGTCAACGAAATGGTTAAGGAGAAGGTTAATGAGTCAGTAGGCTTTTCCAAAGGAAAACAAGTTGAAATTATAAGACAATGGTTGTGTGAAAGATTCAAAGATGCGATCATGAAGAAAATTTGAGATATATATATAAATATATATATGTGTCCAAGTTGTAGAATCATAAAGGAAGATGAAGACTCGACAAAAGAAGAAAGGAAAGAGTGTACTTTGTGAGGATTTCATGGTAAGAACAAGAATCGACGAATATAGAAGGACTATGAGCAAAAACAAGTAGTTAAGAAG
>NC_081343.1:23801526-23824039 GCF_029784015.1 Lycium ferocissimum
ACAAATTTAAATTATAAGACAATGGTGAAAGATACAAAGATGCGATCATAAAGAAAACCGAGAAAATTAGAGATATATATACATGTGTATAAGTTGTAGTACCATAAAGGAATATGAAGGCTCGACTAAAGAAAAAAGGAAAGGGTGTACTTTGTGAGGATTTCATGATAAGAACAAGAACCAACAGACCACTAGAAGGACTATGATGCATAGTTGTGACACAAACAAGTAGTTAAGAAGAATTACGGGACAAAATGAGCTAAGCTAATGAAAGGACGAGTCATGGGAATGGATGGTGTGGAATATCAACTTTTAATTTTGTAGTATAGACATAAATTGGAATTGGGAACCCAGAGCAGGGAGAATTTCAAGGATATTTGTCACGACCCAAACCGATGGGCCATGACTAGTGCTCGAGTTGGGCACCCGTATACGACCTGCTGGGTATAATCAGACTGAAACTGAAACAATATGGCAATCTGTAAAAGCATGCAAGAACTCATCGTGTCATACATCAAAAAGAACCCGTCCCTTGCGAAGCCATAGCTAACCAAAACATAACAAAGTATACAAGCTGGCAAGGCTGCCACTATACACGGGGACATCCGAGATGAACTACATCGGTATAGCTGACCAAAACATATATACACAACCCACATATGTCTACAGAGCTCTAAGAGTATAAAAAAGCCTATGTCAAAGGATATGTACCAAAATGACTCAAGATCCGGAACAATAGAGCTCTCCAAGCGAGCGAGAAGTCCTAAGTCATGGATACAACCGAGTGTTTGTACTTGCGGGCATGAAACGCAACCCCCAAAGAAAGGGAGTCAGTACAGAAAATGTACTGTGTATGTAAAGCATGGAATACAATAAAGAAGATCATGATTGAGTAAAAGATGACAGGAGACAAGTATGTCAAGATACCAATGCATCTATGCTTTATGTGATAAGAGTCATGCATATATAATATACCGTACCCGGCCCTCTAGTGAGGGACTCGGTGAAATAATCATATATATACCGTACCCAACCCTCTAGTGAGGGACTCGGTGAAATAATCATTTATATACCGTACCCGACCCTCTAGTGAGGGACTCGGTGAAATCATATAAAACTGTGCACTTAAGTAGAATATTAGGAAAAATCATGTACAAAATGAATTGTCATCTTAGACTCAATAAAATAATTATAATGAACCAACGCTTGAGAATCAAAGACAACTGTCATGTCAAGTACCGCTGAGAACTAGAATTCATTGGAGTCATGTATGTTCATTGTTCGCTCGTTTTATGTAATTCATGCCAAAAAGAAAGAAGGGATAACTTTACATACCTTCTCACTCTCCAATTATCTATGCCTATTCGTCCGAGCTCGTGAGTCTATATTTAAATGGACTCACACTATCGTTAGACTCATCATAGTATACTTGTGTTAAGCTTTCAAGTAAAACTGTTCTATATCCTGCCGAAAATCGGGCAGCATCTCCCCTGCTTATATGCCTAGCCCGAAACCTCAACTCAACAACCAACAACAACAACAACAACACCAACATCAATAACATCATTTCCAACACCAATATATACCATAAAATAGCCCACACGCTGTTTTTCAACTTTCATAACTAATCAACTTACTAAACAATTATCTAAACACTCTATATTTGTGAATAAACCGGTATTAATGTAAATAGAAAGAGATCCATACCTTATTATTCTTACTAGGACAATAATATCTTCAGTGTTCGCCTAGAATCCCAACCGAATCCACCGTAAAACAAAACTACAGACATAATTACGCGCTATCTGAACCTAAGCTAATATTCCACCGCTTGAAAATTGCTCACTTTTTGGTACCCTCACTCTCCCTTCTGATTTCTGGAAATTTCTGGGCTAAAATCTGGTGAAAAGGGGGGTTATTACCCTTTTTATAGGGGTCAAATTCGGGTCGGGTCACTGTAGCAGTTTATGTAGCAGTACTGTAGCAAGTCAGTTAATGTAGCAGTACTGTAGCACGTGTTTCTGCTTTGTCAGCCGAACTTGTAACGTTCATAATTCCCTGCTCTGATGTCCTATCGACAAGAGGTTTGTTGGATTAGAAACTAGACTCGACGAACCTCATTTTAGACTTTTGTTTCACTTCAAAACACTACATATGCTAAGAAATATTCTTCCCTCAATTTGGACCAAAATTTTCACATATTACTTCACCCATCCTTTCTCCAAAGTCGTACCACTCCATTTCTTCCACTCATTTCCTTATAAAACCTTCCGGTATACCTTATATACATCCTTCACTCATTAAATATACTTAATAATGCTTGCTCCTTACATTCCAAAGTGGTTTTGCTTAACCATAACTCAATGTACTTATGTTTCAAATTTGATAAGTGCTTCTTTGAAGATACGGGGTGTAACATTTTTCCCCCCTTAAAAACATTCGTCCTCGAATGTTGTAGTGCACCGATCCTCAATATCCTTATTGATTATTTTTCGATTACCTTATACTTATACTATAATTTGGTCGGTTTCGTCCTGTTCTTTCTTAGCTCTTTATCAAATTTATTTGTGAGTACAACGCTTTCTTCAATCCTATGTATACAAGTTAGCTTTGATACGTTCCGCCTTCTCATTCTGTCTTCCTTCCTGTGGTTTAACTAGCCACTCCACAGCTAATCGCCATTCTGCGAGCGTCCTTCCTCTTCGTTCCTCGTTTCTTTATTAACGAACAACTCCCATGCTCGAATAACATATCCTTAATACAATTTTTATTGAATTCCTCCGATGCTATCTTGGCGTAGCTAAAGATATATATCCCTAGTTGTACTTGTTGATCTTAGATACATGCTAGATTATCCTTGTCAAACTCTCCTTTAATTCATTTGCCTCAATTCATCATAAATTTTCTTATACTAATGTCCTTTATTGCTTGTTCAACATCGGTATGGTATACTTATTGACAAATCCTTATTCGAGTGATCACTTAACGGTTACGTTTCTTCAACCATCCGTCTTATTTCCTTTCCATGATAGGTTATAACCATATCCTCAATACGATTTCGTAAATGCGTACATTCCTAATGTTCCATCACCATCTCTATTATTCCTCGTAGCAGGATTATATATTGCAATGAACCAATAATCATAGTTTGAACTGGTCTATAACTCACAATATCTTCGACTTCTTATCAAAACTCTCCCTTTAATTCCTTTGCCTCAAATCTTGCAATAACTACTTATAATTATGAAGTTAGAAATATCATATCTCACTTTACCACTTTGATCCATTTTAATTCTTTTTCAACATCGGCATGGTATTCTTCTTGACTTCCTTATTCTTGATATGCCACTTGATGTACTTAGTTAACAAAGAACCAATGTCATTCGATTTGTTGGCTTTCGGTGTGTCCATTTGGCTATAGTTCTCGAAATTATGTGCATAACCTTACGCTGATGATTCATATAATTAAAAATAATACATACCCTTATGCTCAAGTATGGTTAGTGACCCTGATATACTTTCTAATTTCTAGAATGAATTTTAATCAAGCCTTTCTATAATCAAAACACATCGTTCTTCCTGAAATCAATTTAGAGATCACCACACCGCTTATCATTAAAACTTTGTTAAGATTCTCATATTTTTCAAAAACTTTAATATCAAGATTTTCTTCCGTTGTAACCCAAAGGTTTATCCTTGTACTCATCATCCATTTCGTCATTCTCTTTGTAGTTAGGCTTAGAGCTTTCTTACTCTTTTTATTACTCTTTAGGATACGTCCCTATTTTATTTAGGTGAGAATCATACAAACTAAGATTCCTACTAATCTAGAAATATCCTCATAATATAAATCAAGAAAAACATAAACCTATTTAGAAAAGTATTCTCTTGATCTATTTTAATTCTTTTCAAACTTGCTTTGTGGTATGCTTATCTTTAATTCGTTCCTGCTCCCTCTTAATGCATTCTTGATCTTCTTCATCTTTCATCATTACATCCCGAATTTTGGCCTCTTTAAGCTAACATCTTTCTTTTCTTGGAATTTTGACAATGCCATACCTCGTTTCAGGACTAGAAGCTCTTCACCCCCTTTTAAGTGTTATCTTATACAATAGTAACTCTCGAATATTAGTAGTCAACATCCAACCTTAACGATCCTCTAACTCCTTTGGTCTCTTATAATACATGAATTCTCTCATCGTATAGCTTGATTTATTTTCCTTTCTGCTAATCGAGGGCTTTTCTTTTAAACGAAGCACTTATGCATTACAGATCCATTCTCGCTGCCTTCTTTAAGACCCTTCTACTTCTACCTTTTATGACTGAACCTTTCCTGAATCAACGGGTTAATGGGGACATTGGAATCCATCAAAACATTTTACTTAGCGTTTGGTCACACTTTGCTCTTTTTATCCCTCGTCTTCCTCCACGACTATTATCACTAAAATTCTTCTTACTCTGAGTTTCCGGTTTCACTTTACGTCTACAATATATCATTGAGAGTTAATATGCTACACTCTTCCACTTCCACTATCAATCCTTTTATTCACTTAGCTCACTTATCCAAAATTTTCCTTAACTACTTATTTGCGTCCCACCTATGCGTTGTAGTTCTTCCAGTGTTCTGCCACTTCTTGTTCATATCGTGAAATCCTTGCAAATATACTCTCTTCTTTCTTCTCCTTTCTGCCACCAAGGCTAGTCCATACTTACGAATATTTCCCATACATCCTTCTATTTCCTTTATAATTATATCTCGGTATTCTTTATCCTCATCCCATGTCATTGATGTACTACCTCCCGGTTAGCTTTGTTAGTTCATTATCCTCTCGCTTGTCCTTGGTGATTGCTCAATTTTCCTTTTTTTTTCCCTTCTTCTTCTCTCCTCTCCTTTTGATCAGCCCATTAGTGTACCTTTCCTGCTTTCATCCTCAAACCTTGCTTGAGTTCCTTCCTCCTCGAGCGTCTTTCTCCACTTGTTATTTTATAGTATTGGCCCTGAAGTTCGTGAAATATTCCTTTAAATGTGCAAATCTGTTCTATTCTTAAATCATCTTTTAGGAAAGCTTCTCCGGTTTTGAGGCAACCGTGTCAGTATATTCATATTTATCCCTTTATATACCTCTCGAGAGCTGAAAATCTCTTAGTATCATTGCAAGGTCTGATCATTCTCTCTCTTACTTCACATCCCTATTTGTGATTACTATCAATTAGTTCCACTTATCAAAGTCTGTTTTCTAACCCCACACATTCATCTTTTATTTCACACTACCATACTTTATCCCTTTTGCATGCCTACCTTCGAATTTTATCCAAATAGTCCCTTGCCTTACTCGTCGTCCCTCTTGGAAGCTTCACTTACCCTAGTTTCTTACACTTTTTTTTCCTTTTCTCAAGACATTCTAATCTCTTTACTTTCTGTATATTCACTTTCTTCCTTTCCCTGATATTATCGCACTAAGGCTTTCCAACTCTAACCTGTAGTGAAAGTAACATCGACTTACCTTGTAACATTTGTCACTTGAACTTCACTACCCTGTTCGATTGTTGCCTTCAGTATACCGTAACGTCGGTTGCTGGGACACATATACCGGTTAGCGTAGTCACATATGGGATGCCATACACATACATACATACATATACATATATATATATATATATATGTTTACTAACGCCTCGCTTACAAAGTACTTCCCAATACTATTCGAACTCATCGTTATTCTAGAGCGGTGATGCACCTTCTTTCTCTTTGCCGGTCTAGTCCGCCTCATCCTTCGTGATCTTTCGAGGTTTCCAACCACTCCGCATGCTCTAATTTCCCTTAGGCTACTCTAGCTTCTCATCTGTCTCTTATGTCTGAATTTGTAGGACTCTTAATATAATTCCCAGGGGGTCACCCATCCTAGTATTACTCTCACCCCAGCACGTTTAACATTGTAGTGCTAATGGGATCTGGTGCGGTAGTGCTGGTATGATCACATCCACCCTACTGCGTGACCTTTATCGCATGACCTAGTACCAATTGAAGTTCTAACGGGCCCCAATAAATTCTCGTAATGCATCTCCTTCCGGATTAAAAGGATCTCTTACCTTCCGACTAAGCAAATGCTATTTTGGCCTTTGAAATCCTCAATAATCACCTTTAATCCGCATGTATGACTACTTTTCATCATAGCTTTCAAGATTCCCAATGGTGGCGAAAGCATCTTAATCGCAGTTACTTATAAATACTCTAGTTATTGGTCCCTTAAGGATTTTCGCTCGTCGCTATTAAGTAATAATCTACAGTAAATGCACACACATAGGAAATTTACATAAAAGACTCATATACCTGTAGCCGATCGATCCTTAGCCTGATCTAGTGGGCTATAGAGTGAAGTGTGCTCTTCATCCTTGTCTTCCCACTGTCTACTAGTCTGGCCTAACATAATACTGAAACGTAGGGAAAATCTAGATGTGCCAAACTCTGTACTTCCTCAATTACGTCTTCATCCACAAGAGTCTCGTGAACCCTTAAACGGGTCCTTATCATATGATTTCTCAGTTGGGTCTCCTCCTACTGGAGCCACATCCTCCGATGGGTCCGTCTCAATGGAATAGCTGACGCTCTTTCTTGTACCTCTTGACATCCTCGATCCTGAGACGACGGGTCATACGGGTCTCATGTCCCCCTTCGGAGCCTTACTTTCGCTCCCATTAACTGAACTTGTCCTCTTCCCCAATACAGTCCTGTAATTTAACAAAAATCGTACCAAGAACGAGATTTCCTATCATTGGCTCTACTGCATGATCTATGATCAGAAAGAAAGATGACATCCTAAATGTCCTGTAGCTTCCTATTTATAGATGTGGTGCACAACACACTGATAAACAGAACTCTACTAGACACGGTCTGTAGACACTCCGAGGATGAACTGATCTGATACCACTTTTGTCACGACCCAAACCGATGGGCCATGACTAGTGCCCGAGCTGGGCACCCATATACGACTTGCTGCGTATAATCAGATTGAAACTGAAACAATATGGCAATCTGATAAAGCATGTTGTAAGCTCATCATGTCATACATCAAAAAGAACCTGTCCCTTGCGAAGCCACAGCTAACCAAAACATAACAAAGTATACAAGCCGACAAGGCTGCCACTATACACGGGGACATCCGAGACGAACTATATCGGTATAGCTGACCAAAACTGTCACACCCTGATTTTCCTAGGGTGTGATGGGCACCCAACCCCACATTCGGAGCCGAGCGAACCCACGGACTCTTATTACATACATACATAAACTTCCGGACTATTAATCAAACAAAAATGACAAAATACAACAAATGTTCTGGAAATATCCTTTGTAGTGTACAAATCGACAGAATATGTAATCATATGAAAATTATGGCATAACACAGAATGACATGACGGCTGGTGGAGCCGCCTACAGAACTGACATCCAGAACCCACACTCTGTCTGCAAAGTCTCTAACAGATAGCGTAACATATAGCATACACACTTTGACTCGGCAAAGACTCCGGGAGCAAAAGAGCTTGCCAATGCCGCCGAAACGTCTTCTATAATGTCCGCTAGTCATCGGGTGTACCTGCGCGGCATGAAACGCAGCCCCCGAAGAACAGGGGGTCAGTACGAAATATGTACTGAGTATGTAAAGCATAAGGTACGATAAACAGAAGCATAACCGAACAGAGAATACAGAACATAAATGTAAAAACCGGAGTATCCGAAATGCTTACTCATAAAACATAAACAAATGCATGACAGAAAACATGCCATAGCCGGTTCCCATCAGGAGACTCGGCAAACAGAAAGTGGTCGCCCCCTGACGCTGGCGCCACAACATATCAGATCAAATCAGAATGTGCACATATCAGAGCATATCAAATGGCCATATCATATCATGTCATATCAGAGTGTGTACATGGCACATCATACTCCACAACCCATGTACATATATACCGCCCCTCACACCGAGGCACGGCGAACAATGCAATGGAGATCGCTTGATAACATATCCTGGCCCGGGATCAGTGAAGGAAGCATTGAGGCATCCACGAGTGGAGTAGTGAGAAACTAAATGCCATATAAAATGTACAGCATACAGAAATCAGACGGAATAATCAAACGACATATCAAAGAAAAAGGGGTCCGGACGAAGCATAACACATACCTTTTAATGACCACGGAGGATTCCTTTCGAAATAGAACTTTAGGGATCATTTGTGTATATCAAAATGTAAAACATGTACAGTGACTCGATAGCGTAACTCAAAGGGCAGACCTTATAGTGAGTGTTTGATAATAATCGAAACATAAGTCTTTCTGAAGCAGTTTCAAATCTCAAGGTGGGTCATAAGACTCAATAAAATAATTATAACAGTTATTCGGAAGAACTTAGAAAGGTAGTTAAAAGTTTTCCTTAGTTTCATATTCAAAGGTAGTTTAAATAGGATATTAAGAAGAATTCGGACAAAGTGGGCCCACCTCGACCAAATGAGGTGGCATAGGTAAATTACGTGAGTTAAACTTCATAACGTCACTTACAAGGATATTAAGATGATCGGATTGCGTTTGTACAGGTTCTAGAGGTTTAAACAATTTTTCTAACTATTCGCGCAATATTCACTTCAATTTTACTGAATGAAAAAGGGGCGTTTTTGAACGTGGATTCCGAGGAGTAGAGTTGTCCCCGAGGTCCAAATTCAAGCCTAGTACATCTAAGGCATGCCAAGAGAAAGAATGGGAGAGCTTCACATACCTTGTTTGCCTTTTACGCTCGCCAAAATCCAAATCCCGTTTCGTCAAAATCCTACAAATGGTCACATTTACCAGTTACTATTCATGAGGTTCAAAATTCCAACTTTGGTTAGTACTTGCCTACCGAAATTTCGGCAGCATTTCCCCTATAAATACAACATCCCCGAGATTTAAACTCGGCCAATTTCAATCAACAACAACCCGAGAATGGAACTCGGCCAAAATAGCAACAACCGTATCAACAACAATATAAACAACCAATCCAAAACACATTCCAACCTAAGTAGTCTTCCTTACTACATAGTATGTCAACTTTCAATCCAATTACGCACATTCGAACCAACATGAACGTTTACATATTCATTCACTAATTTGAGATCATTTAAACATAAACTAAGAGCATTTTAAGCTATATATCCAATACTTAACAATTCCATCGACTTCCATATTCAATTCAAGATTCCTATATATGCAACCAAACCATTCCAACACACTTTCTATTTACTAATTCATCTCCAACCACAACAATTTACACCTTAACAACTTCATGATCTTAATACCATAAAATCACATTAATGTGACATAACTCTCCACATTCCATTTTCATGCAAACTTAACCCATATAATCTTCATTTACATTATAATGATCACAATAACGCAACTAACACGTTAAACAAAATAAATCCATCACAATCCCCCTATCACATGCCACACGGCTATAGGCCATTTTCCAACTTCATTCCATTTTCATTCAACTTTCATTTCCAATACAATTCCCACAATAACCACAACTAAATTACAACATAAAATTCAACTCCTCCTAACTATACAACATCACATATTTTCGGCCACATGCACACATGCACTTCCGCCATGCAAACTCCTATATTTCTATATATTCTACTCATTCCCATATACTACAACACATACAAACCTTTGTGACATAAATAAAAGGGGTGAATTCTTACCTTTTTCTTCTAACTTCTTCATTCCACCAAATTGTCCAAACGACGAAACGAACGACTTATCTTCCGAAATAATTATACCACGTTGTAGAGGACCCTTGAATTAGTAGAAATACAACAAGAAAATAATTTTTGGAAACAAAATTTGAGGGGGCAAAGTTTAAGGACCATGGCCGAATGGCCATGGTTGGTATTTCTCCTTCTTTCTTTCTTTCTTCTTTTCTCATTCTTGAAGTTTCTTGAGAGTTCATTTGGCCCCCTCCTTTCTTTTTTTATTACCAATTATAATTACATGGGCTTGGCCCATTTTTTTCTTTTCTTTCACATGATGGCCGGCCACCCTTGGTGGATTGGGCCATCCTTCTTCTCTTCTTTTTTTTTTTTGAATTTTCTAAGTCCAATTACATAGCCCATATTTTTCTAATTCATGAAACCAATTTTTTCAACATTCCAATTTTGCCCTTAGTCTTTTCCAATATTTCCACGTCCAACTTTTTCACCACCAACTTATAAACCAAGCAAGGCCAATTCATTACATTGCCTTGACTTGTCACAATTATCTCAAATTATCTGAACGTGCGAAAATACGGGGTATAACAAAAACATATATACACAACCCACATATGTCTACAGACAGACCTCTAAGAGTATAACAAAGCGTATGTCAAAGGATCTGTACCAAAATGACTCAAGCTCCCGAATAATAGAGCTCTCCAAGCAGCCGAGCAGAAGTCCTAAGCTGGCGGATCGGCAAACTGAGTGTTTGTACCTGCGGGCATGAAATTCAGCCCCCGAAGAAAGGGGGTTAGTACGGAAAATGTACTGAGTATGCAAAGCATGGAATACAATAAAGAAGATCATGACTGAGTAAAAGATGACAGGAGGCAAGTATGATAATCAAGATACCAATGCATCTGTGCCTTATGAGATAAGAGTCATGCATATATAATATACCGTACCCGGCCCTCTAGTGAGGGACTCGGTGAAATAATCATATATGTACCGTACCCGGCCAGCTAGTTAGGGACTCGATGAAATAATCATATATATACCGTACCCGACCCTCTAGTGAGGGACTCGATAAAATAATCATATATATACCATACCCGGCCCTGTAGTGAGGGACTCGGTGAAATCATATAAAACTGTGCACGAGTAGAATATTAGGAACAATCATGTACAAAATGAATCTTCATCTGAGACTCAAAGACAACTGTCATGTCAAGTACCGCTGAGAACTAGAATTCATTGGAGTCATGTATGTTCATCGTTCGCTCGTTTTATGTAATTCATGCCAAAAAGAAAGAAGGGATAGCATTACATACTTGCTCACTCTCCAATTATCTACACCTATTCGTCCGAGCTCGTGAGTCTACATTTAAAAGGATTCACACTATCATTAGACTCATCATAGTATACTTGTGTTAAGCTTTCAAGTAAAACTGTTCTACATCCTGACGAAAATCGGGCAGCATCTCCTGCTTCTATGCCTAGCTCGAAACCTCAACTCAACAACCAACAACAACAACAACAACACCAACACCAACATCAATGACATCATTTGCAACGCCAATATATACCATAAAATAGCCCACACGCTGTTTTTCAACTTTCATAACTAATTAACTTACTAAACAATTATTTAAGCACTCTATCTTTGTGAATAAACTGGTATTAATGTAAATAGAAAGAGATCCATACCTTATTCTTACTAAGACAACAATATCTTCAGTGTTCGCCTAGAATCCGAACCGAATCCACCGCAAAACAAGACTACAAACACAACTGCGCGCTATCCGGACCTAAGCTAATATTCCACCGCTTGAAAATTGCTCACTTTTTGGTACCCTCACTCTCCCTTCTGATTTCTGGAAATTTCTGGGCTAAAATATGGTGAAAAAGAGGGTTATTACCCTTTATATAGGGGTTGAATTCAGGTTGGGTCACTGCAGCAGTTACTATAGCAAGTCGGTTACTGCAGCAGTACTGTAGCACGTCTTTCTGCTTTGTTAGCTGAACTTGTAACGTCTATAATTCTCTACTCCAATGTCCTGTCGATGAACGGTTTGTTGCGTTGGAAACTACACTCGACGAAATTCATTTTAGGCTTTTGTTTCGCTTCAAAACACTTCATATGCTAAGAAATATTCTTCCTTCAAGTTGGACCAAAATTTTCACACAAAACTTCACCCATCCTTTCTCCAAAGTAGTACCACTCCATTTCTTCCACTCATTTCCTTATAAAACCTTTCAGTATACCTTATATACATCCTTCACTCATTAAATATACTTAATAATGCTTGCTCCTTATATTCCAAAGTGATTTTTCTTAACCATAACTCAATGTACTTATGTTTCAAATTTAAGAAGTGCTTCTTCGAAGATACGGGGTGTAACAATATTAAGAAGATAGTCGTGGAGAAACACTAGGGCTAAAGGAGCAGGGTATAGTTGGGCACTCCATAAGGGACCTAATTAATTCCGGTGTCCCCATTAATTCATTAGTCTAGAGGATTACTAGTCATGAAAGGTAGAAGTGAAAAGACAATAAAGAAGGCATCTGAATTGGATCTGATATGTATGAGTTTTTTGAAATGATACAAGACCTCAATTGGTAGAAAGGAAAATAAGTTAAACCATGCGATAAAAGGAACTCCGGCATTATCAGGAACAGAGAAGTGAAGGATCGTTAAGGTCGGCTAGATGATTATCAAAGACGGTTGATATTCAAAGGTTACTGGTGTGTGAGAACATCCTTTAAAAGGGGGGGGGGGGGGAGAACAAATTTAGTTCTAAGATGAGCTATAATATTCCCAAGCTCAAAAGAAGGAAGTGTGCTGGCTTGAAGGAGCCAAAATTCGAGATGAACCAATATATTAAGAATGTGCCAAAGAAAAGTGAGAATAGATTAAATGCAGGTATATGATGAGACAAATATGGGAAGGAGAATAAGTTTCGCTAATGCGATACGTTGTATTCCGAACTATGGCTCGAATTACTCGCGCCGAAGAAATTTTAGGTACATTTAAATATGCAGTAAAGTACTCCAAGGGGTAACAGAAGGAGTAAGAAAGGCCGCATGTAACCAGGGATAAGTATAAAGGATAATTGGGATTACTAAAAAAAGACCTTATAGCACTAGAGGAGATGAAAGCTTTAAAAGAGTAATAATATTCATAGGAAGTTCAATAATCTTCAGAGGAAAGGAAGATAGTGTGCCTATGGATAGCAAGACAACAGAACTGCTTGGGATTAGGGAGTACCTCGTAAGTCTTGAAATTCCAAGCAGCTGGTTATATCAATTGTGAGAGTGTATGACACAAAACCATACAAACAATCGCCGCGATGAAATGGCTAACAGAATGGTTCAAGGACAACGATAAGGAGCCAAAGAAGAATGGAGGTTAGTTTAAGTATCAATTAGTCATCGGTATAAGAGAGCCAAGGACTTAAGGAGGGAAGCATACTTGTAGTGAAAGGAAGTTATGATTAAGTACGATTTTATCTTAGTCCCATGTTTATGAGTTTATATTGTAATTATGTAAAGATTTGAGGAGAGGAAGTTGGAGGAAATTTTCAAATATGAATTTGATGATATTCTGAGTTCTAAATTAGGTTGAGCTGGGATTATAGTATGTTATGTGTATAATTCTTCTACAAGGGATAATAGTGATGACGAGGGAGTATTACATACACGTATATAAGGGATTGTGTTGAGGTTGTTGTTGTGAATTGATTATGAATGTATGTATGGATGGACAATCTGAAGTAAAATAATCACTGAGAATAATAGGTCATCAGCTAGGAAATACTATTGCAAATCATCTGGGCGCTATCATAGATGGAACTATAATGATATTTTGAGGAATTAAAGAGTCCGACCAAGAAAGTAAAATGAGATGATATGGTATGCATAAAAGGTCAACTAGTATAAAAAAAGGATAATCTAAAATAGCACCAAAGAAGCAAGCAAGAAAGGGTGCCATATCTAAACAAGAGAATTTGTCTACTAGTAGAGAGATAAGGAGCAAGGCAAAAGAGTACAACAATTAAGAGTGCTCACAGATCGGCGGGGAGCCGTAGCAATCATGAGTTAAGACCATCTTAATGGCAACAGGTCCCAGGACAGTAGCTAGATATCAGTTGACAACTGGGTACATACATAATAACATAAGGATATGGAACTAATGAATGAGTTTGACAAATAATTGGGAGAATATGAAAGAAGACTAATGAGCCCATAGTATAAGGGCATGGAGATCAGGAATTAAAGAAGGAACACCATTTCAAGACACTAATGAAAGCGTCGTAAGCTCGCAAGCTACAACATTCGAGGATGAATATTTCTAAGGGGGGAAGGATGTTACACCTTGCACTTTTAGAGTATGAGAATGGCACATATTTTCACCATAGTAATGGAGTATCGGAGACATCCTATGAAGTTTTGGAAGGTACAAGCCATGGGAAGTACGTAACAATGAAGTACAAGATGAATTACGATCTCGTAAGTCGTTGGAACCAAAGGAAATGACCATTATCAAATATGATTAATGATAAAAATCATGTATGGATAGTTTTTGAAGATTCCAGGACCAAGCAAATCGAAGAAAAATAAGTTTGTCGAAAATTTGAAAAAAAAGTTGGCGTTAATTTTGGACAGAATTTTGGGTCAAATTTGGAGGGGTATAACTCCATGTATATTAGGAGTTTTAAGGTGTTTCAAAATCCTAAAATGAAGTTAGTCTAGTCTAGTTTCCAACACAACAAACTGCTCATCAAAATGACATTGGAGTAGGGAGTTATGGCCATTTTAAGGTAACCCATCCAAGCTGCCAAATGGCTTCCGCAGGTCCCACTTGGGAAAGTCGGTTGAGGGGTATAAAAACCCCATCAACCCCATTTTTTCATCATTATAAACACTCATGAGTCCTAGAAAATTCCTAACACATCCCCCAAACATTTATAGCCCATTAAATCAAGAATTTAACAAGATTACACCAAACTAGTCCATGAAAGGTGATTGTTCTTGCTTCTACTTGATGTTGTGGTGAGTTTGGTCTTGAAGAAATTTGGTGTGGCTAAATTTCTTCAAGTATAAGGTATGTTCTTCATCCTATCTCTTAAGTTGAGTTGATTTGAAGGTTTAGCAAGTCTTAATAGTGAAAATAGTTATGGAGGAAAGGTCATAAAGTGTTGTGTTATAGTTGTTGTGTTTATGGACTGTTTTGAACATGTTGTGGCCATGTGGTTGGGATGATTTACATGTATAAGGATGGTATCTAATGTTGTTGGTGTGTTGATGAGATTATGCTCCTTGATTGGGAAGAAAAGAAGTGTATATTGTTGTTGTATGTTGAAAAACATCGTGTGGGATGTTTTATGGAATATTTTGGTATTGATGATGATGTGGTTGATATTAGTATTGCTATTGTTATTGTTTTGTTGGTATTGTAATTTCGTACTAGAGATATAAACAGGGGAGATGCTGCCCGAATTTCGGCAGATTTTAAAAGGAATTAATTTGCGGGCTTAAGACAAGCATATGACGACAAGCCTAACAATAATATGAATTCTCTTGAATGTACGAGCTTGGAAGGATAAGCATTAAATAGTTAAAGTTAAGGCGACTGAAAATGTATGTTAAGGCTAGTCCCTTTCTTTCAAAAGGCATGATTCCTATGTTATGTTTCCATAACCTTCTTACTTCCAAAAGTTAGAAGTTCATGATTCTTAAAAGCTTCTTATGATACTAAAGATGAGATGTTTTCTATGATGAACATGATGATGATGATTCCATTTTTAGAAATTCCAAAGCTTATGATTTTAATGCTTTTATGAGATTATTGGCCTTATTTTATGATTTCCTTGATTTTATTCATTATTGTTGATCTCACCTTATGATAATTGTTCCTTCAAGGTGAAATATAGCGATGATGATTATTCCATAATATAATCGGAGGTTACTGACCTTACGTCACTCCGCTAAAGTTGTAGCTTTTAATTGGTCTCTCATGCATGCTTATTTTTATCTATGATTACACCGGTCCTAGTTGGCCTGGCAGACACCACTACGGTAGGCGTAGTGGGAGGCTTATGATGACACTGTGCCTAGTTGGCCGGGTAGACACCACTAGTGGGCGGCGTGAGATGGTAACCCCGGACACGGGAGGCCTGGACGCGGGTTAATGATTATGTTATATATGTATGAGAAATGTTTTTTTTTTTTTAAAGAAAGCTAAGCATGCATGGTATCCGCCTTATAAGGCAATCAGATGTACAGGTTATCTTTATTTCATGTTATGTTCCATATTTCTTATTATGTTGTTATTCATGCCTTACATACTTAGTACATTATTTGTACTGACGTCCTTTCTTATGGATCTTTGCGCTCATGCCCGCAGGTAGGTGAGGAGACGGATCTGACCGGTAGGTGCTTTATCAGCAGATTCTCAGGAGCACTCTACTTACTTCAGAGCTGCCGTCTATTTTTTATTAGTCCTGATGGTCACTTGTATTCTATGTAGAGGCTCGTAGACATGTGTGTACAGTTAGACGTTTCATAACCCTACCGGTTCATATCATTGTATAACATTTTAGTAGCCTTGTCGGCTGGTGATGATGGGCATAATTGTTGAAGATTATATAGAGATGTGTCGTTATGTTGTGATATATGTCCTTATAGATTATGATATCCATGAGCTATATTTATGGTCCACCCAGAAATGATTATGAGATGTATGTTTAGAGGTGCTCGGTGTGTTAGCTCCGGGTGCCCGTCATGGCCCTCTAGTTGGGTCATGACAAGATATTTATTAGAGAAGAGAAAGATCTTGGGCTATGATCACTAACAGTCCAATTGAGTCTTTTAGTGGTTCTACCTATTTAATTTTCTGGGTTACTAGCTGGCGGGCTAATTTTAACTTTATGATATTCTTTCGAACTACTCATAAGCTTGTAGATGCTACTATAACGCCTATATTTCTATAGTCGACGGAGATAACAAGAACGCATTTATATCTCCGTAATCAACTAAGGAGGGCAAAAGGATATATTTCTATCCTCTGTAGCGAAACGATTAAATCGAACAAACTTTATTTATTCTTATTACATAAATGAGTTCCCTCTTTCAAGTCCAACTCATGCACCGCAGATAGTGTCTAATTAGTGATCAAGTAATTAAACAATTAAGCACAAGAATAAATAAGCAACCCAAACGATGGAAATCCAATAAATATAAACAATAATCAAATATCAACTTTCATGATTGTGTCAAAATCCTAGAACTAAAGAGTTTAGATCCACATAAACATAAAGGAAAAACAACAAATCATCCGAATAAAAAAGGGTAAAATTAAGTATTACAGAGAAGATAAGGTAAAACCCTGTAACTACGACCCCCACGGAGGCTCCAAGCTCTCTCTAGGTTCAAAGTAATGTATAAACTGTGGAAAGTACGTATTTAAAAGGTACCAAAAGGCTTGACTTTTAAAGACCAAATCTAACTCGGACCAGAAAAAACAGCGGGCTCGCGCCACCCATGCGTCGCAATAGTGGAGCAGAAGGCCAAACTAAATTCAGAGACCTGCTTTGTAACTACTCGTCTGGTCGTTATGGTTATTTTGACTCGTTGACCTTCTCTTGATCTTTATTAGCTCATATTTGACCCACGGGGACAATTGGCATGTTTCCCAATATCATTGGACATGATTTGGGTGAGATTTGGAAAAAAATTTAGCTTAAAGCAAAAAATAGTTGACTCAAAGTTGACGATTGGGTAAACGGACCTTTTTCGCAAATTCGCCGATCCCGAGAGATTCAGATGGTCATTTAGAACTTGGGTGTATATTCAGTTTGGTTCCTAATGCGCTCGGTGTCTTTTTGTGACTTGGGTTGGGAAGTTTAATTCGGGATTTTGGGAGTTGACTTGGTCAACGAGACCTCCGTTGAGAATTTTGAGGCAACGAGTGCATTCGTAGAGTATTTTTATGTATATCTTCATATTTGGTTTATGTCCAGGATGTTATACCTCGTATTTTGTACATTTGGATATTCCGAGTCAATGGCGGAATGTTAAGGACAAGGTTATATTTATTTCCGGTTTTGTTAAGAATGCATAAGTTGGAAATTCATCTTTTATTGGTATGGAACATTAAGGGTAAGTTTGGAATAAGGAAAAATTAAGGGCTAAGAGAGGAAACAAAACTTTCATGAAATGGCCAAAAGGCCAAGGTGGCCGTGGGCCCCACTGATATGGTTGGCCAATTGCCTTGAGCCAAGAAATGGTACATGTGCTCATTCCATACTTGTGGAAGTTTTATAATATATATATATATATATATATATGTATATATATATGCATGGATGACAAGGAAAGGTCACAAATTCATCTTTTTGTGACTTAAGAAATTTCTAGAAAATTGGAGAAAAAGAAAGCAAAAAAAAAAAAAAAAAAAAAAAAAGGAGGAAAAGTTTGCACATGACCGTCCATGTGCACGTACCATATATATATATGTATAAGTGATGAATTACAAGGCACAACTCATCATTTTAACTCTAAGAAAATTCAAGAAAGATGGAAAGAAAAGAGAGAGAGGGAGTTTGGCCATGGGATGGCCGAACATGGTCTATGGAAAGTGAAAGAGAAAAATTATTTTCTCCTTGTTTCTCTACTAATTGGAAGGTCCTCTACAACGTGGAGTAGTCGTTGGAACAAGGAAATCATTCGTTTTAGCTATGGAGGATCCTAGCCGAGTGAAGAAACCAAGTGGAGAAAAGTAAGATTCAATCTCTTCTTTCATATGTTATGCATGGTTTGTATGTTGTGGAGTGTGGAAATGAATGAAATTCATGAAATTATGGTGTGTTGTGTGTGGCCGTGTATATAGGTGTGTGGTGTAGAAATGGTGAGTTGAATTTACTTGGTATTGTAGTTGTTGTTGATATGGAATATGTGATGAAAATGAAGGTTTGATGACTCAAATGGAAGTCGTAATTGTTGTGGGATGATTTAGAGCATAATGCGATTTTAATATAATTGCTTGAATTGATGAAAATAATGTTGTAAACGTATGGAATTGTTGATATAGTTTATGAATTCGGAAGAAGAAAATGTGTCATTCATGTTCTTAATATAGTTGGAAGATTTTGGGTGGAATGGCCTATGGTTTGGGTTGTCATGACTATTGTGCGGATCGCTTGGAATGTTCTTAAATCATGTGTGAATGGTTGCGGATTAGTAATCGAATATGTGAGCATTGATATTGAATTGATCGTATGTAGTTTATTTGAATATAATTGAGATGTTGTCGAATTGTGTAGAAAGGAATTATTAACGTTAGAATGCATTTTGAATCATTTATGGATATTGATAGCATGGTTGTTGGTTTGGTTGTTGTTGGTTTGGCCGAGTTGAATTCTCGGGGATGTTGAAGTTATAGGGGAAATGCTGCCGAAATTTTTGTAGACAAAGTGTTAATTTGGAATTGGATTCCTAAGTGTTATGGCTAATGGTTGATACCTAATGACATTATTGTAGATCGTGAGAAGTCGAGACGTAAGTTTGGATTAGCTTAGGAAGCGGCTAAGGTATGTAAAGCTCGACCTTTCTTTCTTTGGCATGTCTTAGTTGAAAGTAAGTTATGACACGAATCTCGAGGTAACTCTATTCTGGTGATCCGAGCATGTTTATGAATTTTATTGGCTTCTTGATATTTGTATTCTTAATGTGGTTAAATCATGGTCCTTATGTCACTTGTATAATTAAATTTCAAAAGTTGCATAAAGGTTTTGGTTTCAAAAGAGTTTTGTTCCTAAACGATTCCGAAACTACGAACGTCCGTAACTTTCACGTAAAAGGCTCGGATCGCTTCGATATGTTTGTAGAAAGTCCTAAAGTGAATAATGTTTGTAACTTTCCGAGACGGCTCGAATTGATTTGATGTATGGCTATGATCTCTACGACACTTTGATATGCTTACGATATGTGATATGTTTCCGAGTAATGTCCGAAAGCTATTTGATATAACCATTGTCCGGACTTTCAAAAGACGCTTCGATGAGATTACTTCATTGAGTCCATGGAATGATTTATGTGCGTATGGTTTCTCACTACTCTGCTCGTGCAAGCTCAATATGTCTTTCACCGAGTCCCGGGCCGGGTACGTATTCGTGCACATACCTTTGCATTGTTCACCGAGTCCCTCACCAGAGGGCCCGGGTATATATATGATGATGTGATTATTCACCGAGTCCCTCACCAGAGGGCCGGGGTACGACCGAGTCCCGAAAGGGCCGGGTACGGTATATGATGGTATGATTATTTACCGAGTCCCTCACCAGAGGGCCGGGTACGGCATGATTATTCACCGAGTCCCTCACTAGAGGGCCGGGTACGGTATATATATATATGTATATATGCATGCATACATGATGATGACATGATTTTACTTACCGAGTCCCTCGCTAGAGGTCCGGGACACACTATGTGTTTTACGATGATTTTATGACATAGACCTGCATGATATATGGTTTCAAAGGCAAGTCTTATGATTTCCTGTACTCTTTACTTCAGTATGATCCCGCTTACTCTATTTCATGCTTTACATACTCGGTATAATGCATCGACCCCTCTTTCTTCGGGGGTCGCGTTTCATGCCGCGCAGGTACACCCAGATGAGCTGAAGATATTAGTAGAAGATGTTCCAGCGGGATTGGCGAGCTCCACTTTCTCCGGGGTGCTGCCGAGTCAGAGTATTATGTTATGGTTTCATGTTTTGTGTTAGAGACTTTGCAGACAGTGTCGTGGGTATAAGATGTCGGTTATGTAAGCGGCTATGTAAGCCGATGTATTATTACGCATTGTATTATAAGTTTTATATGTTACAGATTTTATTTGATTCGGTGTTATGCTATGTAGGGCCCAATATGGTTATGAGTGTCACGAGAGTCGTGGCGAGTCAAACTCGGCCTAGTGAGGTCGGTGCCCATCACCACCTATCGGATTAAGGGTGTGACACAGGTTTGGGGACTCGGAGTGAGTCTTAGTACAACATTTCATCCACTAGACGGACGAATGATGGCTATGGACAACCCGAAGATATGTTAAGGGCATGTGTGTTAAACTTTAGGGGTAACTGGGATGATCATCTGCCGCTTATTGAGTTTGTATATAATAATAGCTATCATTCCAGTATTCGGATGGCCACGTATGAGGCCCTATATGGACGGAAATGTAGATCACCAATTGGATGGTTTGAAATGGGGGAATCTAAGTTAGTAGTGGCCTAATTTGATTCAACAATTAGTGGAGAGGGTTAAGCTTATTCAGGATCAATTATTGGTAGCTCAGAGTCGTCAAAAGTCTTATGCAGATAAGCATCGGCGAGGCCTAGAATTTCATGTAGAAGACTGGTATTCTTAAAGATGTCGCCTATGAGAGGCATTATGATATTTGGTAAGAAGGGTAAACTTAGCCCTCGATACATTGGGCCTTACAGAATTGTGCGTAGAGCAGGCCTAGTGTCCTATGAGTTGGATCTACCTCTAGAGATAGAATCAGTCCATCCAGCCTTTCACGTATTCATGCTTCAAAAGTGTGTCGGAGACCCTTCCAGAATCGTACATGTTGATGATGTTCAGGTTACTGAGCAACTATCATATAAAGAGGTTCCCATTGCCATTCTAGACAGACAGGTTCGAAGATTGAGGAATAAAGATGTAGCTTCAGTCAAAGTCCTTTAGAGTAACAGAAATGTCGAGGAAATTACTTGGGAAGCTGAAGAAGATGTGAGATCCAGGTATCCGCATTTGTTTCCACTCCCAGCAAAGGTCCAAACAGAGGCACCATTACCTTCAGATACGTAGTGTTTAATTCCTTATTATTTAATAGTCGTGTGAGGCCTTTATTGCTATTGTTTTTTGTGGCCCTGTGGGGCATTGGATGTTTCGGGTTGCTATGACAGGGTACAGTTACAGGGGAGACTCTGCCAAAATTTTATGGACCACAGAGTCTAACATTCGAGGACGGACGAATATTCTAATGGGGGGAGGATGTTTTCCTTGACCGACTGGAGGCCATGATGGTGCCGGGGCTTACTACAGTGCCTCATTATTACTCATCATGCTTATCCTGCATTTCGTTTGCTAACTCTCGTACTTTTAATCATAGGAAAACTCATTATATCTTCCATGACATATATTTTCATATACATATGTCCAGGGTACATCGAGATAATATGCAAATATACAACGTAGTCATCATGGGACATCTACTACACACACAAACGTATCTACGAGCCTCTACTAAAGTACTATACATGAGGACGGGACAGGACCCCGTCATGCCCAAAACCTATGTACACAAAATAATATAATAAAATATATACGAATAATGGGGGTGCTCTACGTAAAAAGTCGATCGGCTACTATGAATACGGTCTCACCCCTCCCCCATCTACTGTGGGCATGAACCTGACGTCCAAAAAGAAAAGAGCGTCACGAACATTATGTGAGTATGTAAGGCATGAATAATAATAGCATAATAATGAAACAATGAAATATGAAATTTGGAGATAACTGCTTAACCTTTAAAGGAAAACACATGCGCACGTACGTATATATATATACATTAAATTGACCCGTATCACGGAGTAATCATCATACGCCGCCCACTAGTGGTGTCATGTCCGGCCCTCTGAGCACGGTGTGAGTCATAAAACCCACATTAGCGGTGACATGTCCAGGCCATCTAGGCACGGTGGTATCTTATGTGGCCCGCCTTGCG
>NC_081343.1:23824139-23907103 GCF_029784015.1 Lycium ferocissimum
GACGCGGACTAACGATGATGATGCATGTATGTATGATATGATGATGCATGTATGATATGACGATGTATGTATGATGTGATAACGTATGTACGATAGGATGAG
The DNA here is from genome assembly GCF_029784015.1 of Lycium ferocissimum. Lineage (NCBI taxonomy): Eukaryota > Viridiplantae > Streptophyta > Magnoliopsida > Solanales > Solanaceae > Lycium > Lycium ferocissimum. The sequence goes on from NC_081343.1 coordinate 23,824,242, forward strand.
GTATGTATGATAAGACAAGGTATACGCTTTGGTAGCTTATATGATATGCCACATGTAATATATATGTATGAAATGTATCCAATCGACGGTTATGTCCTCATCCTGTGCCATTATGCCTTCCCTATTATATTCATTTCATTCATGCCTTGCATACTCAGTACAATATTCGTACTGACGTCCGTTTTCTTAGGACGCTGTGTTCATGCTCACAGGTAGACAGAGAGACGGTGCAGATCCGTAGGAGCGGTCAGCAGATAACAGGAGCCCTCCTTTATTTCGGAGGTGCTATTTTGAGACATTATTTTGTGTACATCTATTTTGGGCATGACGGGGTCCTGCCCCGTCCATATGTTCAGTGTTTTAGTAGAGGCTCGTAGATATGTATGTGTGGGTAGTATGGTCTCACTAGTTCTTATGTATATGCATGTATATATAGATATACTATTTTGATAGCCTAGATGGCTGATGGTTATAAAGTCAATGTGTTTAAATGAAAGTCATTTTCTACGATTATGAATGAAGATAAGATAAGCAATAGAATAAGTGGTGCTCGGTGGTCAACCTCGAGTACCAGTCATGGCCCTAGTCGGTCGCGACATAGCATTTGATGACCTTAAATAAGATTTGAAAGATAGTCGATGTTAGACGAGAAAGATTGCCAAGAGAAGGCAAGGCTTACAGTAAGTATCGGAAAGAATTTATGAGTAATGAGTTAATGGTGACTTAAAGATATTTTGAAGGAGAGTTATAACGTCCCGTAGATTGGTATTAAGGTTTTAGACAAGCGCCAAGAAGGTTCCATAAGGATTGGAGATCAAACGAGTCGACGAGAATAAGATCGGAACCACTGGGCATTATATGGCGCACATCGGCCGTATAAAAGATACGGACCGTATGTCCAGCCGTAGGTTCAGCCCGTAATGGCATGCCTCGGCGGACCAAACATACGGTCCAGACATACGGCCAGTGAAAAATATACGAACCGTATGTTGGTCCGTATGTTCTGGTCGGGACAGATTTGTGTATTTAATGAGGGATCCAAGTTTTATTTCATTTCATTTCCATTTCACTCCCTTCTCTCTAAAACATCTCTCCACATTTCTCCCACAAGTTTTCAAGAGAATTATTGCTCAACTTCATCAAACCAAGTGAATCAAAGTAAGAAAACCCATTAAAGTTCATCAAAAGCAAGGAATTTAAGTGAAGGAAAATCTAGGTTTTTGCTCAAGTGAGGTATATGCAACCATGAAATGTATGATGATGAGGATATGGTATTTATATATGGTTTGATGATGTCAAGTTAGGATAAAGCCACGATATGTCTATGAAATGTATGGTAACGATAAGCATATGTTATGTGTGATAACAAATGCATGATATGTATGACAATGAGATTCCACCGTGCTTAGTTGGCCGGACATGTCACCACTAGTGGGCTGCGTGTGACTACACCGCACCGAGAGAAGGCCGGGCATGACTACCCCTAGTGGGCTGCATATGAGGGTTGTTGCTATGATTCCACCGCGCCTAATTGGCCGGACATGACCACCACCAGTGGGCTGCGTGCGACTACACCGTGCCTAGAGGGCCGGACATGACCACCACTGGTGGGCTGCATATGACGGGTACCCAGACACGGACTAACGATGATGATGCATGTATGATATGATGATGCATGTATGATATGATGATGCATGTATGATGTGATAACGTATGTACGATAGGATGAGGTATGTATGATAAGACAAGGTATACGCTATGGTAGCTTATATGATATGCCACGTGCAATATATGTATGAAATGTATCCAGTCGACGGGTATGTCCTCATCCTGTGCCATTATGCCTTCCCTATTATATTCATTTCATTCATGCCTTTCATACTCAGTACAATATTCGTACTGACGTCCGTTTTCTTTGGACGCTGTGTTCATGCCCACAGGTAGACAGAGAGACGGTGCAAATCCGTAGGAGCTGTCAGCAGATAACAGGAGCCCTCCTTTATTCCGGAGGTGCTATTTTGAGACATTATTTTGTGTACATCTATTTTGGGCATGACGGGGTCCTGTCCCGTCCATATGTTCAGTGTTCTAGTAGAGGCTCGTAGACACGTATGTGTGGGTAGTATGGTCTCACTAGTTCTTATGTATATGCATGTATATATAGATATACTATTTTGATAGCCTAGATGGCTGATGGTTATAAAGTCAATGTGTTTAAATGAAAGTCGTTTTCTATGATTATGAATGATAAGAAATATGGATAAAGACAAGATAAGCAATAGAATGAGTGGTGCTCGGTGGTCAGCCTCGGGTACCAGTCGCGGCCCTAGTCGAGTCGTGACATAGCATTTGATGACCTTAAATAAGATTTGAAAGATAGTCGATGTTAGACGAGAAAGATTGCCAAGAGAAGGCAAGGCTTACGGTAAGTATCGGAAAGAATTTATGAGTAATGAGTTAATGGTGACTTAAAGATATTTTGGAGGAGAGTTATAACGTCCCTTAGATTGGTATTGAGGTTTTAGACAAGCGCCAAGAAGGTTCCATAAGGATTGGAGATCAAACGGGTCGACGAGAATAAGATCGGAACCACTGGGCATTATATGGCCAGACATACTTGCCGTATAAAAGATACGGACCGTATGTCCAGCCATAGGTTCAGCCCAGAATGGCATGCCTCACTGGACCAAACATACAGTCCAGACATACGGACAGTGAAAAATATACGAACCGTATGTTGGTCCGTATGTTCTGGTCGGGACAGATTTGTGTATTTAATGAGGGATCCAAGTTTTATTTCATTTCATTTCCATTTCACTCCCTTCTCTCTAAAACATCTCTCCACATTTCTCCCACAAGTTTTCAAGAGAATTAGTGCTCAACTTCATCAAACCAAGTGAATCAAAGTAAGAAAACCCATTAAAGTTCATCAAAAGCAAGGAATTCAAGTGAAGGAAAATCTAGGGTTTTGCTCAAGTGAGGTATATGCAACCAAGGTCCAATACTACACCATCTAAGGTAAGTTTTATGATGTTTCCATGTTGTTTAAAGTATTTGGAAGTTGAAACACTTGGATTGCAAAAGAATATAAGAAATGGGTCATGAATGTGCAATAGTGTCACTTTTGAGTAAATGTTTGGAATGAGTTATGATTCTTGATACATTATCGATATGATCATCTTATAAATGATATTGAGAGTATGGAATTGACATTATATGTGAAGGAATGTATTGTCGAGATATGAATATGAATATGGATGAATTAAAGTGAATTATGAAGTAAGACTAACGTAGTTGAATAAAGGCTATTGTGATGATATTGTGAATGTTATTGTTGATGATTGGGAGTTGATATGTAATACGAGGGAAGTCGTATAAATAAAGGAGATGCTGTCCGATTTTCTCTAGAATTAGTCATGAATGCTAAGCTATCCAGTCTCTAATGTTAGTATAACTTCAATGAAGGTGGAAATGTGAGCATTGAAGAAGAACGTGCAAGTGATAGAATAGTGGAACCGAAAGGTATGTAAGGCTAACCCTTCTTTCATAAGGCATGGTTCTCTGGCCAAATGTTTATCTTCCTACGAGTTCATGATACTCTCCAACGATCCTATCTCTAGAAGCTATTAAGCTTATGATGCTCAAATGATACGATTGTACTAAGTTCCTTATACGACGAGCAATACTCTAAGGATTGAAGGTAATGAATGACGATAGTAAAAAGGCTAAAGATAGATAGGAGCTTATATGTATGTGTGCCCATGAGAGGCTATTGTGAACACCGAGCTTATATGGCCAGGTAGAATATAATGAATGTAATATATATATATATATACGTATATATGTATATCTATATATATATATATATATATATATATATATATATATATCTATATATATATATATATATATATACGTATATATGTATATCTATATAACGACGCGCGCGCACCACTGCAGTTGGGTATGAACAACCCTAAGCCTTGGTAGGGCCAGGCACTGAGCCTTGGTAGGGCCAGGTACGTGAAACACCGAACCTTGTGGTCGGGTACGCTATATAAATGCTATGTATATGACATCTATATGAGTACGAATAAGCTATGTATATGACATATATATGAGTACGAATAAGCTATGTATATGACATCTATATGAGTACGAATAAGCTATGTATATGACATCTATATGAGCACGAATATGTTAAGTCCATGTAAGTGCCAAGTAAGGGCTATGTATATGCAATGTATATGATATTAGCATGAGTATGAAAGGAAATATGAATACGAATACGAAAATGGATACCAAAGGTAAATGAGTACGGATATGAATGCATGTACGCAAACACGCAATAGAAATGGAACGTCCCTATGGAAAGCAAGTAAGTGCTATGACGATGATGCTATTATCTCCCATCCTATGTTATTTCATATGTTGACTATTATGTTTTCATATTGATATCGATCATGCTTTACATACTCAGTACATTCTTCGTACTGACGTCCTTTTGTTTGTGGACGCTGCGTCATGCCCGCAGGTGGCCAGAGAGACAGACTCGATCCATAGCTGTATTATCTCAGGGACTACATAGTGGAGCTCCATTTCATTCGGAGCTGCAGCTTTTGGTTAGATTCTTTTGTGTATACATTCATGGGCATGGCGGGGTCCTGTCCCGCCCATATGTTATGATATGACGTACCCTTCTTAGAGGCTCGCAGACATGTGTATATGGTTAGATATGTTTGGCCTTGTCGGCCTATATTTTGGGATATTAATTTGATAGCCTTGTCGGCTTATGTACATTTACATGGGCATAGTTGCTAATGATGATATAGATGCATTATTGCCCAATGAGATTAGAAGGATGATGTATGAAAAACATGATTTAACTATGTGGCGCACCTAGATGTGATGTGAAGGTATGTTAAGGGGTGCCCGGGTGGGATAGCATCGGGTGCTCGTCGCGGCCCTCCGGTTGGGTCGTGACATTTAGATTTTCAAATTGATGATTGGGTATTTCTGAAAGTGTCGCCAATGAAAGGGGTGATGAGATTTGGTAAGAAAGGAAAGCTAAGTCCTCAATATATTGGACCCTATAAGATTATCCGCAAGGTGGGTCAAGTAGCGTATTTAATTGACTTGCCTTGTAACTGGAATTAGTCCATCCAGTTTTCCATGTCTCAATGCTCCGCAAATGTGTTGGAGATCCTACGAAGATTGTACCAATAGATGATATCCAATTGACGGAAAAGTTAGTTTATGAAGAAGTGCCCATTGCCATATTAGACAGGCAAGTACGAAGACTTCGGAACCAGGAAGTGGTCTCGTTAAAGTCTTGTGGCAAAATAACAACCGAGAAGAGATGACTTGAGAGTCGGAAGAGAAGATGAAATCCACATACCCGCATTTGTTTCAGCCCCCGGAAGAGATCCATGATGAGACATTGAGAGTATGAGGTATGTATGCTTTCTTTTTATGCTTATGGGTCGTGTGTGGCCAATTTATATTGCTATTGTGTTATGGTCCTGTGAGGCAATGTTATTATGAGTTGTTGTGACAGGATGGTAGTGCCATAATATAGGGGAAACTCTGGCAAATTTTTTCTAGAATCCCCGATGACTTAACATTCGAAGACGAATGTTCCAAAAGAAGGGAAGAATGTTACACCTCGGAAAATTTCTCGCTAATGTACAGTGAAAAGACTAACGAAGGGCACGACGTATACGATGTTTTGATAAGTAAGAAATAGTATTTGATGTCCCTAAACGAGGTCTCAAAGGCATTTAAGATAAGGAAAGAAAGTTGCTAAGAAGGAATGCGAGTCACATGTTGTGTGTCAGATAAGAATTACGAGTATCGAGTTAATGGCGTTCTAATGATGTTTTGGAGAAGAGTGGATCGGAGATCAAACGAGTCGACGAGAACAAGTCTCGTAAAAGCTGGGCATTATACGTGTTAGAACCCGTATTTTTGTACATGGGAACAATCCGGATTTAATTATGATAAATTAAGGACAAAATTATTTCGGGATACAAAGTCGGGATTTTTGACCTTCGATTTTATTTTGAGATATAAGTTGTGCATGAATTTATTGGTATGGAACAATTAGGAAAATTTGGGACCAAAAGTGAGAAAAAGTGGAAGATGAAAATCATCCACAATTTCCATGGTTGGCCCACACAAATGGTGTTCAATTTTAAGTGGAACAACACATTAATGTGGGCCAAGGGAATTGTACACTTCATAAGATATTAAAAGATGACCACTAGTCATCTTTAGTTCATTTTCCACACTTTAGAGAAAAAGAAGCAAAAGCTGAAAACTCCCTTGAGGCTCTCGGCCAACAATGGAGAAAATCAACTCCCATTTCAAAAAATTTCCGTTGATGTAAACCCATTATTTTGAGGTCCCTAAGTAGCGTGGAAGCATCGTTGGAGCGATCAACCTATTATTTTTCATCTTTTGGAAACCCTAGGCTATTGGAAGTTGAAGAGAAAAAGGTAAGATTTGATCTTATTTTTGTGTTATGAAGGTTATATTCATGTTGTAGTATCTTATAATGGAGGAAAATCATGAAATATGGAATGTTGGAGATGAGTTGGGTTTGTGGTGCTTGAGCCGTGTGGTGTGTGTGTGTGTGGTATGATATTGAATTGATGAATTAATGCTTAGTTAGTTTATTATGATTATTGTAAGGTGAAGAACAATTGGGAATCATCCATATATGTGTATATGTAGTGTTGATTGAAATGGGTCACATTATATGATAATGAACGAATGAATATCGCTTAATGCTTTAGTCGTCGTCGCTATGAATTCTAGGTTGGAAATGAATGGTTATTGACTCAAAATGATGTTGTTAATGTTGCGGACTGTTTTAGGAGGTTATTGTATATTTAATGTAATTGGTATATGGATGAGATAGCATTGTTAGAATGTAAATTGTGGATACAAACCATGATTTGGAAATGAAGAAAAAGTTAGAGGGGCTGTCTCGGTTAGGGGCTGTTTCGGGTAGCTTGGAGAAAAATTTGGATTATTGGAAATGTTGTATGAATTGCTTAGAATGTCCTTAAATATTGTTGGTAGGGGTTTGGGTTAGTATGTGAATGTATAAGCGACGATTTTGGCTTGAAGGTAAGTCGTCGAATTGAATTTATGTAAGTTGTTGAATAATGGAAAAGAAAGCTTGTATTGTTGTTTTGTCTTTCGGATTGGATGTTGATGTTGCTAGGTTGGTTGTTGTTGTTGTTGTTGATTGATATGGCCGAGTTAAATTCTCGGGGTAGCCTATTTATAGGGGAAATGCTGCCCAAATTTCTGTAGAATTAAGGGCGAATTTGGAATTTAAGGCCTAAAAGTCATTAGCTAATGTTTGGCATTTTATGGCTTGTTTATAGATCGTGGGCAGCCCGAATCATAGGTTGGATTAGCTTGAGTTTGGAACATTTTGGAGAGCGTTTGAGGTATGTAAAGTAACCTTTCTTCTTGGCATGCCTTAGTTAAAGTAGGCTATGATACGAGCCTCTAGGAAACTCTATTCTCGAAATCCGAGCTTGTCTATGATTCACAATTGTTTCCTTGGTATCCTTGTTCTCATATGCCGTAACATTGATCCTTATATCCTTGGAAATCATAATTTGTAAAGATGTCATGAAAGCTGATTTTTGGTTTTAAGCTTATTCTTTAGCGATTCCAAAAGTTCAAACGCTCATAACTTTCTCAAGAAAGCTCGGAATGTTTTGAAACTTTCATAGGAGTTTGTATGATATATAATTAGTATGTTTTTCATAGGCGGGCTCAGTTCGGGTCTGTACTCGTCCGTGGGTCCCGCGACGCCCTTTTTGTGAATTCGATAACTTTGAAACAAAAAGTAATAATTATTATTCCGATTTTGAATATGACTATTTTACTTATCTTTTGGATTTATGATAATGATTTTATGCATATGATTACTCACTACTCCGCTCGTGCCTACTATGATATCGTTTGCCGGCTCCCGGCCGTTCGTTGTCGTGCGCATTATGATACATTCGGTGTTATGCCGTGATTATGGTTCACCGAGCTCCTCGCTCGAGGGCCGGGTTCCACTTATGTTTGGCGTTATGCCGTGTTTGGCGTTATCTTCGTGTTGTGATGTGTGACGGGGATTCGGAGATTTGAAACTTTCTGGTGTTATGCTGTGTTATGGCGCCATCGACAGGCGGGCGACCATATTTCCTGTGCCCTATAGCCTGTATCTATTCTGGATCGACGGGTGCGGAGACTACGCACTAAAGAAGTACCCTCCGTCAAAGTCCTGTGGCGCAACAATAATCGGAGGAGATGACTTGGGAGGCGGAGGACAAGATGAAAGCAGTACCCCCATTTGTTCCCAACGTCCACGGGTAATCTAAACCCTTCGATTTGTTATGTTGGTTAATAAAAACAATCTTGAAGGTCATTAATAATAAGGAACTCCCGTCTGGGTCATAGGACTGATAAGTTAATTTAACATTCGGGGACGAATGTTCTTAAGGGGGGGAGGATGTTATGTCCCGTGTTTTCGCATGGTTGGAAATTATGGAAATAATTAAGACTTGTGCGTTATGAGGAAATATTTTGATTTTAGTTGATATGACTATGTTGGTTATGACATTATTGATGTAAAGGCATCGGGAAGGTCGAGGGCAATTTTGGAATTTTAGAAATTTGTTTCGGAAATTACAAAACGGGACTTTTAATGAATTGGGCCAAAAATTGGACAACAACCGAGGCCCAAGTCCAAGGGAGTGGCCGGCTATGGCCAAGCCCAAACCCATTATTTTTATGTCATGTGTTATGCACATGACTTTTTAATGGATATATATGATGAACACTCCTTAGAAGTTTCAAGAAGAAGATCAAAATTTCCAAGGGCAATAATACTCCCTTCTACGTCGAAACCCCTTCCCCCTCTTCAAATTTTTTTTCTTGCCTTGTTTTTAATCTAAGAATCTTGTTCTTCTCATATTGTAGTGAGTTCAACACGCTCTCCAACTTGATATAATTGGTTTGGCGAAAGAGCGACGTTTGCGGCGAATTGAAAATTCAAGCAAAGGTAAGAATTTTTCCATTCTTGTGTTATGGAAGTTGTATGGATATGATGAGGATTGAAAATAGACGAGAATTCCGTGGTTGTGATGTGTGTGTATAAACCGTGTGTGTGTGTGTGAAGGCCATGTTGGCCGTGAGCTATATGGAGGGGAAGTGGGATGAATTCAAGTTTGTTTGGTTTGCTAGTTACGTTGTTGTGACCTTTATGTCGTAAATGAATTGAATTTGCATTGGAAAAGGATTTCGGAACATTATCGGAAAGTGTATACCTTTGGTATATTTGTGTATATCATTGTATATTTATGATATTAAAGGCCCTAAAGATGACTTATGGTTTATGTTAATGAATCCGGAATACCATAATGTGGACATAAGTTTGGAAATTGTGAAATTTGAATGAAGTTGTCAACTTGTGTAGTAAGGTAGGACTTTGAAGCTAGAATGATTTAATTATGATTTGTGTTGTTTGATGATGCTTGGATTGTTGTTGTTGATGTAATTTGAGCCGAGCTAAGTCTCGGGGGTGTTAGATTTGTAAGGGAGATCCGCCGAAATTTCGGTAGACAAAAATCAAGTTAATGGAAATCTTAAGCCCAAGGATCTCTAATTGGTAACTTTGACCATTTGCGGATTACGGACGAAACGGATTTGATTTTAAGGAGAGCATAAGACGTATTTAAGGTATGTAAAGCTTCCTACTCCTTCGTTAGGCATGTCTTAGTATGTTAGGCAAGTATTGGAACCTCCGAGCATTTCTGCTCCTCGAAACCCCGATCTACGAAACGGCTACTATTCACTCAATTCAATTGAAGCCTAAAGGCTCTATTTTGGCTAGAATGTAATCCAAAGTCCGAAACCTACCGAAATGCGATCGGGTCACTTCGAAATCATTATGTATGATCCTTTGGCCTCTAATTGTTCGTAAATTATGTTCGCCGCCTCGACTCGATCCGAGGGTGGGCCCGCTAACCTCGAGATGCCCTAGTTGTCTTATTAGGCTCTCCGTTGAATAAAGTTTGATATGAAATCTTCGGATTGGAACCTCCTCCTAGGAGATATGTTTTGAATGTTAAGATATGCTAATCTACGTTTTGAGCTATACTTACCATTTTGGAAACATTTTGTGAACTGAATATTCGTATTAACTATGTATTTGATTATGTTATGCTAAAAATTGATTTATGATATCATTATGTTTTGAAAGGCCATTTTGAAACATATTTTTGCATCTGTATGCTCACGACTCTGCTCGTGCCTTATTTTGACTTCGTTCACCGGTTCCCGGGCCGGTTATGATTCGTGCGCCCTATGATAATTCGGCCGTATCTTTGTGTTACGGTTCCTGAGGCCTTGCCATAGGGCCGGGTTCCGCTTGGAGTTATCTCCTTTGTGATATGGCTAGTGATGCGATACGCTCACTTATGTTCTGTGTCCTTTTGTGTTCGGAGATGTACGGAGATTTGAAACCTTCTGGTGTTATGCTGTGTGTGGCGCCAGCGTCGGAGTGGCGACCACGTTCTTGAGCGTTGCATGATTTCGTTTGCATTATGTATATGTATATGATTTGATACGAATTTTGACATACCGATTTGTATTCCCGTTTATATTCGGTATGCTTTCAGGCCCATATTTACGTACTCGTGCTTTATATACTCGGTACATATTTTTAAACCGACCCCCTTTCTTCGGGCGCGTTTCATGCCCGCGAGTACAGACGTTGGTGTTCCTCCTCGGGCCACATTTTGCTATCTTGGGTACCTGCTCCATTTGATTCGGGGCTTACTTTTTGGTATATAATTCTGTTACGTACACTCTTATGTATGTTTGATCTATTTGGGTACGGCGGGGCCCTGTCCCGTCATATGATTCTGTCCTTTTGTCTAGAGGTCTGTGGACATAGTATGTGGGTCGTGCCTACTTTCGTATGAGACCGTGTTTGTATATGTTGTATAGGGCGATTCCTTTCGCCGCGGCGGCCGGTCCGCATTTGTATATGATATTTTGTTGGCGGCGGCCGGTCCGCATATGCATATGATATTTCGTTGGCCCTGTGTGGCCTTTGTTGGTATTTCTGCGTGCAGGGTTATTTTGGGTTAGTCCATAAAACAAAGAAAACTCTGCCGAAATTTTTCTGGAAATGATCTAAGTTTGAAATATAGCCTTACCGGCTTTTGTTATAAATATTAGAACCGGTTAGTTATGATCTGAGTTTGCGTTGGACAGATAGGTTCGGGTGCCCAGATCGGGCACTAGTCACGGCCACGGGGTTGGGTCGTGACAGTGCCATAGAGCCAAGTCATAGGAAATGAGATATTTTATGCTAACCTTCGATTTCAGCGGAAGAACGACATCGATCGAAGAAGGTGACCGACGATATTGGAAGTTACAAAGCACGCAGGTAAACAAAGGTACGGAAGATATATGTCAAGTAAGGTATTGACGTACAATTGAAATGCAAAGTTGAAAAGTTTGGAAAGGAAAAGTAAATAAGAAAGGGTAACACGTGCAGTTATGTTGAGCATATGAGGTAAGTCCATTATTTTTAGACTTTTACGAATATTGAGAGCCCTGTGCGGCTATGACACGATACGATATGATATGATGTATATACATGATGATGGCCCCGTGAGGCACTGTTGGTATCTCCTGCGTGCAGGTTTTGGGATAGTAAGGAAATACAGAGGAAACTCTGCCAAAAATTTTCTAGAAATAATACAAGAATGGGATATAAGTTTGGAATATGTCCTGAAAAAGTCGTGTTACTAGTAACAATGGGATTTGACTGAGCCATGAGTACGGCTGCCCTTTAGGAACAAGTTAATTGTGGAGTTGGTGATAATAAGTAAATAGGAGGTCGGTGGGAATATGGTAATAAGGAATTTGAAACGGATTAGTGATATTAAGAGATGATTTGGAAAGGGACTGGCAGGTCTGGTAGGTTTGGATAGAGTGATATACTAAGGCATCGATTAAGTCGAGAAGTAGGAGAAAAATATGACAAGATTATAGTCACGGGAAGTAATGATACGAGTAAGACAGGGGTATGAAGGAAAAAGAACGGTGACGGATGGGAATGTATGGCTAAAACAGCGGGGGAAACACGTTGTGAGGACGTTTTGGAATATGTTAAGATCTCAATTTACCCCAGATTATGTGATGAAGGTCATGTGGTGAGGTGGACACAATTATACGGGCGTTAAAGCGTCGTATGTCACCGGAGTTCCAAAGTTAAGCGTGCTGGAGTGTGAAAAATTTTGGGATGGGTGACCCCCCTGGGAAGTTTTCTGAAAAGTCTTACAAATTCAGACGTAAGAGGCAAACAGGAAGCTAGATTAATCTAAGGAAAATTAGAACCTGCGGAGCGGGCAGAAGCCATAAGAAATCGCGTAGGACAGGCGGATTAGATCGGTGAAGAGAAAGAGTTAACGGAAAGAAGGAGTAAGGAGAAAGCGAAACAACAGCGTAGTGATGGGTTGTAACGGGTATGACGAAGGACACGAGCGCCGAGAGTGACGGGACTGTAAGATACCCAAATTATAGGAAGATAAGAAACAAGATAGAATAAATGTCAGAAAATGACTGGCGTGTTACGGATAAACGTGGGTGAGTAGAATACGTTTTGAAAGTGAGAGAAGGATTATGTAGGAGTAGTGTGTTCTGAGAGGCACAGAGATAGCATAAGATTCCTCGTGTGTAGAATGAAAGACAGACATAAACGGAAGAAACGACAAGGGGATGCAAAAGAAAGCACCAAGGTATGCCGGGATGAAGATAATATTCCGAGAGACCTTTGGATACTTATAGTCGGAGTAAGGGTATTGCCTAATTGGGATCAGAAGTAAGGACATGAGGCAAGTATAAATAGATAACGATATAAGAACACCCCTAAAGGGGGGAAGCGGGTGAGAGGAAATGCAAGGATGAGATAGGAATAATCGACACGGTAATGTGTTCGATACGGATGTCTGAGCTACAATGAGACCCCCCTTACTGAAATAAGTTAGTGAAATCGGAAAACCAGCAATAAGTGGATGAAAGTTAGGATGGTATTTAAGGCAGTGTGAGAAGTTTTTGCAGAGACTTTGAATGACAGGACGCTAGGAAGTGGACGTGTAGGAGGGGAAGAGTATGACAAGAGAATGGTATTGGATAACACAAGAGATAAAGGTAAGGATAGCGATCTTTGTGCTAGATTAAGGGCCAAGATGTTGGCCATAAAGTTGTCCGCTAATGCTATTGCAACTTGTAAGTGATAAGAAGAGGGAATAGAAAACCCTTGTGGTAGGAAGTGAGGGAGTCAAAAGCGATTAAAGGAAAGGGAAGAAATATGGCAAAATAGGACGAGCGAGTTTTGGAATGAGCAATATATATATAGAGTAGAATTAACAGGGGACGGAAGGACCGTATCTAGGATTGAACGTACTTTATGCGAGCCGCACAAGGATAGTGATGCCACCGGTAAGTATTGGCATGCTAAGATGGGACTAAGTAAGTATTTATTTGATAAGGAAAGTAGAGAATTCTCAAGGACAATGCAGTTGTGGTATTTCGGGTACATTACGGAGGAATGCAATAATGAGTTTAAGCCAATTACTAAAGTAGAATTAGCACTAAGAACGGATGGGGCATGACTACGGTTGAACTAAGGATCTGTCTCGATACCAAAGTTAAGGCAAGAGAAGGGAAGACGAGGTAGAACATGAGGACTAGTAAAGCGGCGCTGAGGTATTTCTCGGGCTAATCTGAACATCTTCGTATATTCTTGCAGAGATTGCAACATAATGTGTAGGAGAGTAAAGAGCGAGAGGGATCTTCGAGCTAAGGTACAGAAAGGATGTCGGCAAAGAGGAATGAACCCAAAAAGGGCATTTGGAATAACAGTGACAGTTGGAGTAAAAAGTAACAGCGAGGAGTAGTTGGAAATTTTTTTTTGCAGGGAAGAGAGAATGCTGCTCTCATGAAGGAAAATAAAAGAGTCCACCAGAGGTTAGAAGAAGGTTTAGGGACCACTAGGTAATCCAAACGTGAGAACATATGCTATGGAATCATGGGAAGTATCAACGTGAAGCTATACCCAGCTATGATGATACAAAGTCGGCATCGGAAAGCTAACAAGGACTAAGGACTGACGAAAGGACCGTTAATATGGGGAAATCAGAGATATGAGCAAGGGAACAAGAAAAAGGGAGTACTGTAGGGCGATAGATGGCTATGGCATGATAAGTCAAGGCTACAGTAATGGAGACAAAGATTCGGGTAAGAGTGAAATGTTAGCTAAATTCCGATCAAATACATGAAGGCAAAGGAAACGGAAAAAGTGGATTGCAGGCAATGAAGGAATTAAGTAAGAACGAGAAGAGACTGACGTATGTTTTAAGGTAGGATTAAGTAACTGCTAATCGAACCCTAAGGAAAATAACTGTCCCCAAGGAGGGAAAGATATTACACCCCGTAATTCCTGTACATTGGGATCTGTTGGAGGTATTGTCAATAAGATGCAAAGTCCTAGGTACTTGTGGTACGATTATAAGGGACCGAGTTCGTGTGACGAAACAATAGCAGGGAGGAGACGACTCGAGAGGCTGAAGAGAAAATGAAGAAGGAACGTAATCGATAGATGAGATTGCATGCCGTGGTGATGAAGGAAACCCCCCAAGATCCTTAGAAGACTTTACGAGACTAGTTGAACATTCGAGAATGAATGTTCTAAAGGGGGGAAGGATGTTATACCTCGCATTTTGTACATCTAAATATTCCGAGTCAATGGCGGAAAGTTAAGGACAAGGTTATATTTATTTCCGGTTTTGTTAAGAATGCATAAGTTGCAAATTCATCTTTTATTGGTATGGAACATTAAGGGTAAGTTTGGAATAAGGAAAAATTAAGGGCTAAGAGAGGAAACAAAACTTTCATGAAATGGCCAAAAGGCCAAGGTGGCCGTGGGCCCCACTCATATGGTTGGCCAATTGCCTTGAGCCAAGAAATGGTACATGTGCTCATTCCATACTTGTGGAAGTTTTATATATATATATATATATATGCATGGATGACAAGGCAAGGTCACAAATTCATCTTTTTGTGACTTAAGAAATTTCTAGAAAATTGGAGAAAAAGAAAGCAAAAAAAAAAAAAAAAAAAAAAAAAAAAAAAGGAGGAAAAGTTTGGACATGACCGGCCATGTGCATGTACCATATATATATATGTATAAGTGATGAATTACAAGGCACAACTCATCATTTTAACTCTAAGAAAATTCAAGAAAGATGGAAAGAAAAGAGAGAGAAGGAGTTCGGCCATGGGATGGCCGAACATGGTCTATGGAAAGTGAAAGAGAAAAATTATTTTCTCCTTGTTTCTCTACTAACTGGAAGGTCCTCTACAACGTGGAGTAGTCGTTGGAACAAGGAAATCATTCGTTTTAGCTATGGAGGATCCTAGCCGAGTGAAGAAACCAAGTGGAGAAAAGTAAGATTCAATCTCTTCTTTCATATGTTATGCATGGTTTGTATGTTGTGGAGTGTGGAAATGAATGAAATTCATGAAATTATGGTGTGTTGTGTGTGGCCGTGTATATAGGTGTGTGGTGTAGAAATGGTGAGTTGAATTTACTTGGTATCGTAGTTGTTGTTGATATGGAATATGTGATGAAAATGAAGGTTTGATGACTCAAATGGAAGTCGTAATTGTTGTGGGATGATTTAGAGCATAATGCGATTTTAATATAATTGCTTGAATTGATGAAAATAATGTTGTAAACGTATGGAATTGTTGATATAGTTTATGAATTCGGAAGAAGAAAATGTGTCATTCATGTTCTTAATATAGTTGGAAGATTTCGGGTGGAATGGCCTATGGTTTGGGTTGTCATGAATATTGTGCGGATCGCTTGGAATGTTCTTAAATCATGTGTGAATGGTTGCGGATTAGTAATCGAATATGTGAGCATTGATATTGAATTGATCGTATGTAGTTTATTTGAATATAATTGAGATGTTGTCGGATAGTGTAGAAAGGAATTATTAACATTAGAATGCATTTTGAATCATTTATGGACATTGATAGCATGGTTGTTGGTTTGGTTGTTGTTGGTTTGGCCGAGTTGAATTCTCGGGGATGTTGAAGTTATAGGGTAAATGCTGCCGAAATTTTTGTAGACAAAGTGTTAATTTGGAATTGGATTCCTAAGTGTTATGGCTAATGGTTGATACCTAATGACATTATTGTAGATCGTGAGAAGTCGAGACATAAGTTTGGATTAGCTTAGGAAGCGGCTAAGGTATGTAAAGCTCGACCTTTCTTTCTTTGGCATGTCTTAGTTGAAAGTAAGTTATGACACGAATTTCGAGGTAACTCTATTCTGGTGATCCGAGCATGTTTATGAATTTTATTGGCTTCTTGATATTTGTATTCTTAATGTGGTCAAATCATGGTCCTCATGTCACTTGTATAATTAAATTTCAAAAGTTGCATAAAGGTTTTGGTTTCAAAAGAGTTTTGTTCCTAAACGATTCCGAAACTACGAACGTTCGTAACTTTCACAGAAAGGCTCGGATCGCTTCGATATGTTTGTAGAAAGTCCTAAAGTGAATAATGTTTGTAACTTTCCGAGACGGCTCGAATTGATTTGATGTATGGCTATGATCTCTACGACACTTTGATATGCTTACAATATGTGATATGTTTCCGAGTAATGTCCGAAAGCTATTTGATATAACCATTGTCCGGACTTTCAAATGAAGCTTCGATGAGATTACTTCATTGAGTCCATGGAATGAATGATTTATGTGCGTATGGTTTCTCACTACTCTGCTCGTGCAAGCTCAATATGTCTTTCACCGAGTCCTGGGCCGGGTACGTATTCGTGCACATACCTTTGCATTGTTCACCGAGTCCCTCACTAGAGGGCCGGGTACGGTATATGATGATGTGATTATTCACCGAGTCCCTCACCAGAGGGCCGGGTACGACCGAGTCCCGAAAGGGCCGGGTACGGTATATGATGGTATGATTATTTACCGAGTTCCTCACCAGAGGGCCGGGTACGGCATGATTATTCACCGATATATATATATATATATGTATATATGCATGCATACATGATGATGACATGATTTTACTTACCGAGTCCCTCGCTAGAGGGCCGGGACACGCTATATGTTTTACGATGATTTTATGACATAGACCTGCATGATATATGGTTTCAAAGGCAAGTCTTATGATTTCCTGTACTCTTTACTTCAGTATGATCCTGCTTACTAATTTCATGCTTTACATACTCAGTACATATTCCGTACTGACCCCCTTTCTTCGGGGGCTGCGTTTCATGCCGCGCAGGTACACCCAGATGAGCTGAAGATATTAGTAGAAGATGTTCCAGCGGGATTGGCGAGCTCCACTTTCTCTGGGGTGCTGCCGAGTCAGAGTATTATGTTATGGTTTCATGTTTTGTGTTAGAGACTTTGCAGACAGTGTCGTGGGTATAAGATGTCGGTTATGTAAGCGGCTATGTAAGCCGATGTATTATTACGCATTGTATTATAAGTTTTATATGTTAAAGATTTTATTTGATTCGAGAAAGGTAAAAAGCATACTGTTCTTCGTAAAACTTTCATTATGATGTATTTGTGTCATGATTGAGGGCCAGCATGATCATGAGTATTACCAGAGTCAGTGGGTTCGCTCGGCCCTAAATAAGGGTCGGGTGCCCATCATACCCTATCGGATTTAGGGTGTGACACAGGAGATTTTGGGATGGTTCCAGGGGTTGATTTCAAGTTTGGAAGACACCAGAATTTTTTGGGGTCTAGTGACCGCTTTGCTGCGGAAGCGGTGCACAATAATGGTGGCTTGACTACTAAAGTGGGGGCCTACCCGCCGAAGAGGTAGCGCGGAAGCGGTGGCCTAACAGCAAAAGCGGCCAACGAACTAGATTTTATTTAAATGCCTTATGAAAACCCTTCTTCCTCTCATTCCTAAATTACATTTCCTTAGCATCTTGGAGGCGATTTGAGGAGGTTTTGGTCAGATTTCTCATGAGGGTAAGTTCTCTAATCTTAATCTCTTTCATTTACCTTCCCTAAGTAAGAATCCATGGTAGGAAATCTTTAGAACTTAAAGGATAAAATGGGGTTTTTATGGGTTTTTAATGTAATAATCATTATGGGTTTAGCTTCTTTAAGCATGAAAGTTGTTGAAATAATGATTAATAAACTTGAATCACCCATTACTTGTTGATGAATTAAAGAGGGAAGATGAGTTTTATGATAATTTCTTAAAATGGGTTCTAGAATTCCTAAGTACAAATTGATGATGAAGTTGGCTAATGTAACCATAGGATTGGATGAAATCATTGTTGATAAGATTATATCTTCCATTGTAAGTGATAAATTTGTGGATTTAAGGTTAGGGTTTATACCGAAATTTGGTGGTTTCTTCTAGAATCCGAATTTCTCTAATCTATGAGTTAAATTAGTTAATTGTTGATGGAAATTGGTCACCTAGAGTGATAATTTAATGTTAAGACTTATAAATTCCTAATTTCATCTTGATAGTTCATAAATCTCATTCCTTGGGTTAAGATTTGGGGGTTAAATAGGAGTTTGGTAATTTGGGTGCTTTCTTCTTGATTCTAATTCCATATTCAGATATGACTAGACTTTCATTAATTTAAGGCGCAACGAAAGGGTTAGGCACACGATTGACACTTCGAGTTTGCTGTTCAGCCTTCTAGGTAGGTTACGGTTTACCTTATGGTGAGACTTCGATTAGCGAAGTGCATGTTTAGATGATATTGTCAGAGAATGCATGTAAACCTTCAGGTATAAAGTTGGGTTGGATATTGTGATAGGTTGGGCCTTGTTGAATGATTTAGGGGCTAGCCACCCCTTTGTGTTGTTGACTTATCTTGATCTATTTACTTATTGGCTCGTTCCCACTTTGAGACATTGGGTATTGGTGATTAGTGATATATCATTATTATGATATTTCGATAATTTACTTTGATTTGATATTGAGATGAGAATTGTGATTCCATTGTGGCTTATTGTGTATCCTGATTTATTGATACTACTTGTGTGCCATGTGTGGTACTGTTTGGGATTGAATTGGTTGTTGATATGACGTTGCATTATTCATACTCACTTCCATGATACATTGATATTGCATTGTTATGGTACTAAGGATGGAAAGTGAGAAGGAAATACAAATTCATCGAAACACATTATATATCGAGTCATCTCTGGGCTGTGTGCGGAATGACTGATACGAGGCATATAGGTGGGAAGGAGTCATCTCTGGGCTGTATGCGGAGTGACTGGTACATGGACTTCGAGGGTCCCCTATGGGTTGTGCTGCCGAGATTTCATGTTCCATCGGTCGGAGTGCATGTGTACGGTGCATATGCATTGCATTCATCATCCATACATTATTGCATTGCATTGTACCTCTTGGTTTTTTGTGATATGATTGTGACACACTGGTTAGGAATGTTATACTGAGACTTGGCACAGTTGGGTTTAGATGCTATAACATAGGTGATGATGACTTGTTGTGCTATGATTGTAAAATACTGGTTCGGAATGTTATACAGAGACTAGGCATAGTTGGGTTTAGATGCTATAACATAGGTGATGGCTTTTTGTGCTATGATTGTGAAATACCGGTTCAGATTGGTTACCCTGAGACTTGGCATAGTTAGGTTTAGATGCTATAACATAGGTGATGACTTGTACCGTGGTTAGTGTTAACTTATACCTTGTTGTTTTACATGTTTCTCTTGCTTTGTTGTCTTTATATACGTTAGCTAGTCTTAGTCGGCCTATGATACCTACCAGTACTTGTTGTTGTTGTTAGAACCCGCATTTTTGTACATTGGAACAATCCGGATTAATTATGATAAGTTAAGGACAAAACTATTTCGGGATACAAAGTCGGGATTTTTGACCTTTGATTTTATTTTGAGATATAAGTTGTGCATGAATTTGTTGGTATGGAACAATTAGAAAAATTTGGGACCAAAAGTGATAAAACTGGAAGTTGAAAACCATCCACAATTTCCATGGTTGGCCGTGTATAGTGGGTGTTGGCCCACACAAATTGTGTTCAACTTTAATTGGAACAACACATTAATGTGGGCCAAGGGAATTGTACACTTCATTTAAGTGATAAAAGATGACTACTAGTCTTTATTTTCACTTCATCCACACTTAGAAAAAAACAAGGAAGTTGAAGAAAACAACAAGCTTGTTCTCGGCTAGGAACAAGGAAAATCAACTTTCATTCTTGTCCTTCTAAAATTATTTTGATGATGCAAACCTACTATATTGTAGCGTGGAGGTGTCGTTGGAGCGATCAATCCATTATTTTCCATCCTTGGAAACCCTAAGCTATTGGGAAATTGAAGAGAAAAGGTAAGATTTGATTATGTTTTGTATGTTATAAAGGTTGTATGCTTGTTGTAGTATCTTATAATGGAGGAAAATCATGAAATATGGAATGTTGGAAGTGAGTTGTGTGTGTGGTGGTTGAGCCGTGCAAATGGGTGTTTGTTAGGTTGTGTTGAAATTATGAATTAATGCCTAGTTAGTTTATTATGATCATTGTAAGGTGAAGAACGATTGAGAATCATCCATATATGTATATGTGTAGTGTTGGTCGAAATGGGTCACATTATATGACAATGAACGAATGAATATCGCTTAATGTTTTAGTCGTCGTCGTTGTGAATTCTATGTTAGAAATGAATGTTCATTAACTAGAATTGATGTTGTGATTGTTGCGGACTGATTTGGAGGCTATTGTATATTTAATGTAATTTGTATATTGATGAGAAATAGCATTGTTAGAATGTGAATTGTGGATGCAAATCATGATTTGAGAATGAGGAATGTGAAAAGTGGGGTTCTCGGGTTAGGGGCTGTTTTCGGCTGAATTGGAGAAAAATTTGGGTTGTTGGAAATGTTGTATGAATTTCTTAGAATGTCTTTCAATATTGTTGGTATGGGTTCGGGTTAGTATGTGAATGTATAAGCGTCGATGTTGGCTTGAAGGTAAGCCGTTGAATTGAATTTATGAATGTTGTCGAATGATGGAAAAGAGAGTTATTATTGTTGTATTTCCTTTCGGATTGATTATTAATGTTGTTAGGTTGGTTTTTGTTGTTGTTGTTGATTGATATGGCCGAGTTAAATTCTCGGGGTAGCCTATTTACAGGGGAAATGCTGCCCAAATTTTTGTAGAAGTAAGGGCGAAATTGGAATTTAATGCCCAAAAAGTCTTTAGCTAATGTTTGGCATTTTATGGCTTGTTTATAGATCGTGGGCAGCCCGAATCATAGGTTGGATTTAGCTTGAGTTTGGATCTTATTGGAGAGCGTTTGAGGTATGTAAAGTAACCTTCCTTCTTCGGCATGCCTTAGTTAAAATAGGCTATGATATAAGCCTCGAGGAAACTCTATTCTCGCAATCCGAGCATGTTTATGAATCGCATTTGTTCCTTGGCATCCTTGCCTTGTCATGACAAAACATTGATCCTTATGTTCTTGGAATTCATAATTTGTAAAGATTACATGAAAGCTGATTTTTGTTTTAAAGTTCATTCTTTAGCGATTCCAAAATTTCAAAAGCTGATAACTTTCACAGAAAAGCTCGGATTGTTTTGAGATTTTCGTAGGAGATTGTATGATATAGAATGAGTATGTTTTTCATAGGCGGGCCCAGTTCGGGTCTACACCCGTCTATGGGTCCCGCGACGCCCTTTTATGTAATTTCGATAACTTTGGAAAGAAAATGTTGTAACTATTATTCCGATTTCAAATATGACTATTTTACTTATCTTTTGGATTATGACTATGATTTTATGCATATGATTCCTCACTACTCCGCTCGTGCCTACTACTATGATATCGTTCGCCGGTTCCCGGGCCGGTTCTGTTGTCGTGCGCATTATGATGTACTCCGGTGTTATGCTGTGTTCATGGTTCACCGAGTCCCTCACTCGAGGGCCGGGTTCCACTTATATTTGGTGTGATGCTGTGTATGGTGATATGCTGTGTATGATATGTGACGGAGATTCGGAGATTTGAAACTTTCTGGTGTTATGCTGTGTTATGGCGCCATCGACAGGCGGGCGACCATATTTCCTGTGCCCTATGCATGACTTACATTTTGAAGTAACATTTTGATATTTTGGAAATGCATTTACTTTCTGTACCCCGATTTCGATTACGACTCAGATTTGTATACTACATTTTCTGCTTTGCATACTCAGTACATATTTCGTACTGACCCCCTTTCTTCGAGGGCTGCGTTTCATGCCCGCAGGTACGTACGTTACGCTTGGTGATCCACCTGTTTAGGACACCCTCTTCTGCTATTTGGAGTGCTCCTCTCATTCCGGAGCTTATATTTTGGTATATATTTGTTCGTGCATTTGTATATATTTGTTCAGGAGTACGACGGGGCCCTGTCCCGTCATATGATTCCGTTTGTCTGTTTAGAGGTCTGTGGACATGTTGGTGGGTTGTGACTACTCCTGTACAGTTGTGTTTGTATATGTTGTGTTTGGGCGATTCCATTCGCCGTGGCAGCCTTGTCGGCCCACATATGTATATATGTTGTTTTGTTAGCCCTGTGTGGCCTTTGTTGGTATTTTCTGTATGCAGGGTTATTTTGGATAGTCCGTAAAACAAAGGAAACTCTGCCGAAATTTTTCGAAAATTATATAAATTGGAAACTCAGCCTTGTCGGCTTCTGTTATATACCTGGATGTGTTTGATATAATCTGAGGCAGAGTCTGATAATTGTATATATATATATATAAGCCATCCGTGTGCGACTCTGTTTGATAGGTGCGTTTGGGTGCCCAGATCGGGCACTAGTCACGGCCTACGGGGTTGGGTCGTGACAGTTGTACTAGCCTGCACTTGTTGCATTCTTTTATGAATGCAGAGTACCAGGTTGGATCTACTTCTTCCCCTCGTGGCTGATTATTGATGTTGCTGCTGAGTCTTTTCAGGGTGAGCATGAGGACGTTCGCTGCCCGAAGACTCTTCTATTACGTATGTATTACTTTTAATTTCGAGACATGATTTGAGACTGTTTATGTATTATTATCACTATTTAGACTTGTAGTATTTGACTTAGATGCTTTTGTATGGCCAGCACAGATATTGAGGTGGATTTCATTTACTTTTGCACTTATTTATATTATATCTGTGAGAACTACGTTCTTTTACTTTCTTCCGCTATTTCTAATATTTGTTGAATGTTGGGTTAAGGGTTCACCTAATGAGGTGGAAAAGGTAGGTCCCTGCACGACTTGGTGAAATTGGGTCGTGACATGCTTAGCTCACGATGGTAGTGTGATGCGCACTGATCGCGTGACTGCTCAAGTATGTTTTCTCTTCTTTTTCAATTTGTATATACTTCTTTGCTTTCTCCAAATTGTTATTATTCTCTTTCATTTGGTCCAATCATTAGTCATCATTGCCTAATCGTAGGCCACTAATTCTTGTCCCCTTTTATTTTGATCCTTTTCACTTTTTTTTTTCCTCCGAAACAACTAGCACCAGGCATAGTTGTGAGTTTTATAAATCAAAGGTTCTATACAAAAAAATAGTAAAGAAAGCAAGAAAAAAGCAACAAGCAAGAAAGATTACAAGGCCAAAAGTGCCTCAAAACCAAGTGGAAAACAACTTAAGTAGCTATATGTAGCCTAATATATGCAACAACATTCTAAGTCTTGGCTTGATTCCATTTCAAGTCACCTCAAGCTCTCACCAGGTGCTACGTAATCAAATGCCAACAAAAGTATCCTTCCAACTTGCAACTGTGCAAAATCAAGCCTTTTATGCTAGCCGAAGTTGTATATAATTTGAGTCTCTTGAGCTTTGATATGAAATACTTGAATGGGGCAGTTTATCTGTACTTATCCTCTATCACTAAGTAGATTCTTCCAACAGGCTAAACATGAAGTTAATACCACACATTGGATAGAATTTGCTTAGCAACATACTCAAGAGCAGATAAACTTAATCTTGATCTACCTCCACCTTGATATTCCTTTCAATAATGATCTGCAGCCTTCAGTGTTGCAGCATCTAGAATTATGAATTTCTTGCTTTAATCTAGTTCCCTACGAATTGCAGTTTTAAATCTAAATGTCACGACCCAACCGGAGGGCGGCGACGGGCACCGGGTGCTAACCCACCCGGGCACCTCTTATCGTACTTTCACATTTACATCTAGGTGAGCCACATAGCTAAATCATACTTTCATCCATCAATCATACTAAATCCCATTGGGCAACAATACATTTATATCGTCATTAGCAACTATACCCATATCAATGTACATAAGCCGACGAGGCTAACAAGATGATATCCAAAATATAGGCCGACAAGGCCAAATACATCTAACCATATACACATGTCTACGAGCCTCTAAGGAGAGTATGTCATATCATATAGGCAGGACAGGACCCCGCCATGCCCATTTATATGTACATAAAAGAATAAATACCAAAAGCTGTAGCTCCGAATGAAATGGAGCTCTGCTATGTAGTCCCTGAGTAATACAGCTATGGATCAAGTCTGTCTCCCTGGCCACCTGCGGGCATGACGCAGCGTCCACAAACAAAAGGACGTCAGTACGAAGAATGTACTGAGTATATAAAGCATGATCAACATCATTATGAAAACATAATAGACAACATAAGAAACAGAATAGGATGGGAGATAGTAGTATCATTGTCATAAACACTTACTTGCTTTCCATAGGGACTTTCCATTTCTAATGCGTGATTGTGTACATACTTCTATATCTGTATCCGTACTCGTTTACATTCCATATCCATAACCGTATTTGTAGTCATATTTCCATTCATACTCGTATTCATTTACATATTCGTATATATAGCATTTACGTAGTCATGGCATATTCGTATTCATATTCATATTAGATACATAGCATACCCGACCACGAATGTTCGGTGTTTCACATACCTGGCCATACGAAGGCTCAGGGTTAGACATACCCGGCCCTATCAAGGCTCAGGGTTATCCGTACCCAACTGAAGTGGTGTGCGCGCAATATATATATATATATATATGTGTATATATATGTGTGTGTGTGTGTGTGTGTGTGTGTGTATATATATATATATATATATATATATATATATATATATATATATACGTACATATATATATGTGTGTGTGTGTGTGTGTGTGTGTGTGTGTATATATGTATATATATATATATATGTGTGTATATATATATATATATATACGTACATACATACATACATACATACATATATATATATTTATACATTCTACCCGGCCATATAAGCTCGGGGTTTCATAATAGCCATACATAGACACACATACATAAAAGCTCAAAGATATATTTAGCATCATCACTATCGTCGTTCATTACATCTATCCCTAGGGGATTACTCATCATATAAGGAATTTAGTACAATCGCAACATATCGAGAATCATGAGCTTGGTAGCTTTTAGAGATCGAATCATTTGGAGGACATCATAGGCTCATAGAAGAATAGATATTTGGCCTAGGAACCATGCCTTATGAAAGAAGGGTTAGCTTTACATACCTTTCCGTTCAATTATTCTAGCACTTGCACGTTCTCCTTCAATGCTCACGTTTCTATCTTCATTAGAGTTATACTATCGTTAGAAAATCGATAGCTTAGCATACATGACTAAAGCTAGAGAAAATTGGACAGCATCTCCTTTATTTATACAACTTCCTCCATATCATATATCAACTCCCAAACATCAATAATAACATTCTCAACATCATAACAATACTCTTTATTCACATACATTATCTTTACTTCTCAATTCACTCCCAATCATCCATATTCATGGTCATAGCACACGATTACATTCATATATACAATGTCTATCCGGTGTTCTTAATCATCATTTATAACATAATCATAATCACAACACATCAAGAATCATGACTCAATCCAAACTATTACTCAAAATGACACTATTCCCACATTCACGACCCATTTTCTATATCCTTCTACAATCCAAGTGTTTCAACTTTCAATACCTTAAACAACATGGAAATACCATAAAACTTACCTTAGATGGTGTAGGAATGACCCTTGGGTGCAAACACTTCACTTGAGACAAAACCCTAGTTTCTCTTTCACTTGGATTCTTGTCTTGGATGGGTTTCTTACACTTGATTCACTTAGTTTGATGAAGTTGATCACTAATATCCCTTGAATTTTTGTGGGAGAAGTGTTCTAGAGAGTTCTAGAGATAAGGGGTGAAAAATGAAATGAAATAATGAACTTGGTCCCCTTTTTAATAACTTAAAAATCTGACCCGTCGGGAAAATATACGGACACTTATACGGTTCGTATAAACTTATACGGTTTGTATAAACTTATACAGTCCGTATAAGTGACCGTGAAATCACCTCTCCACCATATCGTGTCTGTGACCATTATACGACACATTATAGGTCCGTATAAGTGACCGTATAATCCCATTAGTGAGGGACCTTCACTGTGAGGGTTCTGCGGACCATTATACGGACTGTATAACATTATACGGACCCGTATAATCGTCCGTATAACTAGTCTTTTCTCTGATCTTGTTCTTGTCACTCCATTTGATCTCCAATCCTTATGGAACCTTCTTAACACTTGTTTATCACCTCATCAACAATCTAAGGGATTCTATAACTCTTCTCCAAAATGTCATTAAGTCATCGTTAACTTGTTACTCTTAATTCCTTTTTGATACCTATCGCATGCCTTGCCTTCTCTTGGCAAACTTTCTTCTCTTACCTCGAATGTCTTTGAAATCTTAATTAGGGTAATCAAATGTCATTCCTCACTTACCAAAATATCGAATACTTCGTGCTCTTTGTTAGTATATTCACTGTGCATCAACAGGGAATTTTTCGAGGTGTAACATTCTTCCCCCCTTAAGAACATTCGTCCTTGAATGTTAAGTCCTCGGGGATTCTATAAATTTTTTGCTAGAGTTTCCCCTATAATATGGCACTACCATCCTGTCACAACAGCCCATAATAACAATGCCTCACACGGCCACAACATAATAGCAATAGAGTTTGGCCACACACTACTCAAATGCATAAAAAGGAAAACATACATACCTTATGATCTTGATGTCTCATCTTGGATCTCTTCCGGGGGCTGAAATAAGTGCGGGTACATGGATTTCATAATTTCCTCTGCTTACCAAGTTATCTCTTTGTTATATCCCGTATTTCGTACATTGGAACAATCCGGTTTAACCATGAGAAGTTAGAGACAAAACCATTCCTGGATACAATGTCGAGACTTTGGACCTTCGATTTTATTTTGAGACATAAGTTGTGCATGAATTTGTTTGCATGGAACAATTAGGAAGATTTGGGACCAAAAATGGAATAAGTGAAACTTGAAAATCATGCAATTATATTGCACTTGGCCGTGTGGTCATTTGAATTGGCCCACCCATTTTGTGTTCAATTTTCATTGCTCCACCACATGGTGTGGGCCAAAAGGGATATTTATATAAGTCTTGCCTTATTCCAAAAGATGACTACTACTTCATTATCTCATTCAAGACTTAGAAAAAAAAAGACCAAGAAGTTGGAGAAACAAGAGGCTCTCGGCCAAGGAGAGCAAAAATCCA
The DNA here is from genome assembly GCF_029784015.1 of Lycium ferocissimum. Lineage (NCBI taxonomy): Eukaryota > Viridiplantae > Streptophyta > Magnoliopsida > Solanales > Solanaceae > Lycium > Lycium ferocissimum. The sequence goes on from NC_081343.1 coordinate 23,852,003, forward strand.
AGTTCAATCCTAGCCATTCCAAAATTATTTTGTTGATGCAAACCCACTATTTTGAGGTCCCTAAGTAGCGTGGAAGCGTTGTTCGGGTCATCCAACCATCCGTTGTGTAGATCGCAAACCCTAGGCAAAGTGTGGAGTTGAAGAAGAAAGGTAAGATTTGATCATGTTTTATGTGTTATGAATGTTGTATGCATGTTGTAGTATGTTAAAATGAAGGAAATTCATGAAATATAGTAAGTTGGAATTGGGGCCATGTGTATGAGGTTTGGGCCGTGTGAAGTGTGTGTGTGTTATGTTTAAGTGATGAATTAAGTCCTATGTAGTATGTTAATTGTTGTAGTGTGAAGAAATGAATGAGAATCATCTATATATGTATATATGTAGGGTTGGCCGAATGTAGGCTATTGATGCGACAAGAAATGGATTATTGTTGGTTAGTATTTTGAATGTTGTCGTTATGAATTCTATGTCGACGATAATAGTTTAATGACTCAAATTGATATCGTAAGTGTTGTGGGCTGAATTGAAGGCTATTGTACATTTGATGTAATTTGTATAACTATGAGAATGGCATTGTTAGAATGTGAATTGTTGATGCAAATCATGATTCGGAAGTTAGAAATGGGTTGTAGTGGTGTCTCTGGTTCGGGGGCTTTTCGGGCAAATTGGAGCTTTGTTGGATTGTTGGAAATATTGTATGAATTGTTTAAAATGTTGTTGGTATGGATTTAGATTAGTAGATGAATGTATAAGCGTTGATGTTGGCTTGAACGTGAGTCGTTGAATCGAATACGTCGAAAGTTGTTGAATGATGTAAAGGCGAGTTAATAATGTTACATTGCCTTTCGGATTGATTATTGATGTTGCTAGGTTTGTTGTTGTTGTTGTTGATGTTGATTTGGCCGAGTTAAATTCTCGGGGTGGCCTATTTACAGGGGAAATGCTGCTCAAATTTCTGTAGAATTTAGTGTTGGTTTGGAATTAAATGCCTAAATGGCTATAGCTAATATTTGATATCCGTTGACGCATTTGTAGACCTTGGGGAGCCCGGGGGCATAGATTGACATTAGCTTGAGTTTGGAGTAACTTGGAGAGCGTTTGAGGTATGTAAAGCCTAATCCTTTCTTCTTTTGGCATGCCTTAGCTTCAAGTAGACTATGACACGAGCTTCGAGAAAATTCGATTCTCGCAATCCGAGCATTTTTATGACTCTTATTCGTTTCTTGGAATTCGTATGTGGATATGATGAAATATTGGCTTTTATGTCTTTGAAATATTTGATTTTTAACTTTTGCATAAAAAGTTTGTCCTTTAAAAAGTTCCGTAACTACGAACGCTCGTATCTTTCACGTAAAAGGCTCGGATTGCCTCGATATGCTCAAAAATGATTCCTTGATGTATGATGATTATGTTTTCCATAGGCGGGCCGGCCGGTCGACACCCATTCGTGGGTCCCGCGACTCTCCTTATGTACTTCCGACGATTTTTGAGAGGATATGATATGACTATTATTCCGATTTCAAGTACGATCAGTTTACTTATCTTTTGAAATTGTAACAATGATTTGATATGGTCCCGAGTGGTATTCGGAAGAAAACCGATTTGACTCACCGTTGTAGGCTTATAAACGATGGTTCGTTTTGATTAACTTATTAAATCTTTGAAAATATTTTAAACCGTATTTGGTTACTTATGAATCATTTGTGCATTTCGTTATTACTTCTTTCGCCGAGTCCCGGCCGGTTATGATATCGCGCGCACTAAGTGATGTTGACCGGGTACCGACCGCGGTACGTGCATGCGAGGTATTACCGGGTTCCCGGCCGCGGTACGTGTGTGTATATGTGATATTACCGCCGGTTCCCGGCCGCGGTATGTGTATATGCGATATTACCGCCGGGTTCCTACCGCGGTACGTGTGTATACGTGGTACGTGATATGTGATGATTTGATGATACAATATGATATGGGGTATGATGTATGATAATATGACGGTACGTTATGATTATTATGTTATATATGGATCGGGCCGTACGTTCCTCGGCAATCGGATAATGTCAGCTCGTATGGTATGTTTGATTTTCCGTATATACGAGGCAGAAATATTTTTCAAAAGAAAGCGAAGCATTTTGACATCCTGATTATCCTATTTGTACCACTTATGTATAATTTGGAGGTCAGATGAAAGTACCTTGGTATTCGGCTTATTATGCTCGCGTTCGGTGCACTTTACTTCGGTTATGACTTCGTTTTCTGTACTTCCCGCTTTGCATACTCGCACATATTCCGTATTGACCCCTTTCTTCGGCCGCGCGTTACATGCTCGCAGTACGCATTCGTATACGCGTTTTGGTGATCCACCCGCGTAGATTCCCCATTCCGCCGTTCGCAGTGCTCCCTTTGTTCGGAGCCGATATTTTGGGTATATACTCTCCCGATGTATATGATTATGTTTATTCGGTGGTACGGCGGGCCCCGTCCCGTCATCCGATTTTGTCGTTCGTATTGGGGAGGTCCGTAGACACAGACGCGGGTTGCGCGCTCTCGGTTCGGACGCGCGAGTAAGTTGTGTTTCGGGGCGGCCCATCCGTCGTACCTCCTTTTTTCGCCGCGTGTGTATGTATGCTTCGCTACGTTATATATATTATGACGCCCTTACCGCTTTTGGTGCGCTTTATATGTTTGTATGTGCGGCTTTGGAACCACGTATGATCTTTATGTCGGTATAGATTGTTTGTATGCTGATTTCGGTTATTGAGTGCGTATGGGTGCCCAGCTCGGGCACTAGTCACGGCCTACGGGGTTGGGTCGTGACACTCTTCTCGGTTATTGTTTCTCCATAAAATCTTAACTGAGGCTACATCTTTGTTTCTAAGCCTCCGTACTTGCCTATCTAACATGGCAATGGGTACCTCTTCATAAGTCAACTTTTCTGTCACTTGCACATCATTTACTGGCACGATCCTAGTAGGATCTCCAACACATTACGAAGCATCGAGACATGAAAAACTGGGTGAACTGACTCCAAATCAGGAGGTAGATCTAATTCATAAGCCACTTTGCCCACTTTGCGCACAATCTCATAAGGCCCAATGTACCGGGGACTAAGCTTCCCCTTTTTGCCAAATCTCATAATTCCCTTCATCGGCGACACCTTTAAGAATACCCAAACTTGGAACTCTAAGTCCCTTCGACGATTATCCGCATAGGACTTTTGATGACTTTGGGCTGCTAATAACCGATCTTGTATGAGCTTAACTTTCTCTATAGCTTGCTGGACCAAGTCTGGCCCTATCAATTTAGTCTCTCCTAGCTCGAACCACCCAATTGGGGATCTACACTTTTGCCCATATAAAGCCTCATACGGTGCCATTTGAATGCTAGAATGATAGCTATTGTTATAAACAAATTCAATAAGTGGTAAGTGATCATCCCAATTTCCTCCAAAATCCATCATACATGCCCGTAACATATATCCTCAAGGGTCTGAATAGTACATTCAGCTTGTCCGTCAGTTTGCGGATGAAATGCCGTTCTAAGGCTCATATGAGTCCCCAAACCCTCTTGGAAGGACTTCCAAAAATTAGTCGCAAACTGAGTTCCTCCATCTGAGATAATAGATACTGGAATACAATGAAGTCGCACTATCTCTTTAATATAAAGCTTTGCATAATCTTCTGCCACATATGTAGTTCTGACTGGTAAGAAATGAGCTGACTTTGTGAGTCTATCCACAATCACCCATATAGAATCATACTTACGTCGAGAACGGGGTAAACCTGTAATGAAGTCCATGTTAACTACTTCCCACTTTCAAGTTGGAATTTCTATAGCTTGCAGCAATCCGCCCGGCTTTTGGTGTTCGATTTTCACTTGTTAACAATTGGGACATTAAGCTACAAATTCTGCTATATCCTTCTTCATCCCATTCCACCAATAAATAGATTCAAGATCATGGTACATTTTCGTTGCTCCAGGGTGGACAGAATAACGGGAGCAATGGGATTCTCTCAATATTTGGTGGCGTAGTCCTGCCACATCAGAAACACATAACCTACCTCGGCATCAGAGAACTCCGTCTCTTGCAATCTCCAATGATGACTTCTCCTTCTAGGGGAATGTATATCTGTAATGCATTAGCATGGGATCTTCGTATTGTCTCTCTTTCACTTCCACTACTAGCGACGAGACGGCTGAATTATGAATGGTAGTCCCCCTGCTACCTGAGTTCACTACTCGAACTCCTAGGCTAGCTAACTGCTGGAGCTCACGAGCCATTTCTCTTTTCTCTGGTTGTACATCACACAAACTTCCCATAGATCTATGGCTAAGAGTATCGACCCACAAAGATTTGCCTTCCGGGATGATACAGAATATCGACATCATAATCTTTTAGCAACTCCAACCATCGTCGTTGCCGCAAATTCAACTCTTTCTGCTTTAACATATACATGAACACTATACAAGTAATGTCTCCACATCTTTAATGCATGAATCACTGCAGCTAATTCAAGATCATGGGTTGGATAATTCTTCTCATGTTTCCGTAATTGCCTTGAAGCATACGCAATAACCTTACCATGTTGCATCAACACACAGCCTAGCCCAATGCCTGAAGCATCGCAATAAACAACATAACCTTCCAATCCCTCCGGGAAGTGTCAAGATCTGCGAAGTCAATCTATCTTTTAGCTCTTGGAAACTACGTTCACAAGCATCCGTCCATTGAAACTTTGTTGATTTACTGACTTTGTGAGTGCAGCGAAATAGAAGAAAAACCTTCAACAAATCTCCCGTAATATCCCGCTAAGCCCCGAGAAAGCTACGAACCTCCGTAGGAGAGTTATGGTTTGGCCGTCTTCACGGCCTCAATCTTTTGGCTATCTACCCGAATACCATCGGCTGAAACAATGTCCCGTAAATGTCACCGAGTTCAACCAAAACTCACACACTTAGAAAATTTTGCAAACAACTCTCGAGTTTGAAGAACTAAGGACAAGACGCAAAATGATCCGTATGTTCTGCTTCAGATCTAGAATACACCAAGATATCGTCAATGAATACAATCACAAATAAATCTAGGAAGGGCCTGAACACATCGTTTGTCAAATCCATAAATACCGCCGGTGCATTAGTTAGCCCAAATGACATTATCAGGAACTCATAATGGTCATATCTTGTTTTGAAGGCTGTCTTAGGGATATCTTTCTCCCTAACTCTCACTTGGTGATACCCGGATCTCAAATCTATCTTTGAAAATCATTTGGCGCCTTGTAGTTTGTCAAATAAGCCATCAATCCTCAGAAGAGAATATTTATTCTTAATCGTTACCTTATTCAGTTGCCGATAGTTAATGCACATTCTCAAGGAGCCATCTTTCTTTCGGACAAACAATACGGGTGCTCTCCACGGGGATGAACTAGGCCTAATAAGGCCTTTCTCAAGCAAGTCTTTCAATTGCTCCTTCAACTCTTTCAATTCTGCGGGAGCCATTCTATAAGGAGGAATAGATATAGGCTTAGTGTCTGGCAACACATCAATAGCAAAATCAATCTCCCGCTCGGGAGGGAGGCCTGAAAGCTCTTCCTGGAACACATCTGGAAATTCATTTACTACGGGGATTGACTGAAGAGTTGGCGGCTCAGCTTCTACATCATGAACCCGAACTAGATGATAAATGCAACCTTTTGTGATCATTTTCTTTGCCTTTAGATAGGAAATAAACCTACCTTTTGGTGATGCAGTATTTCCTTTCCATTCTAAAACTGGTTCTCCCAGAAATTGGAAACGAACCGTTTTCAATCTACAATCAACATTGGCATAACAAGAAGCCAACCAATCCATGCCCATAACATCAAAATTTGCCATTTTTAATTCATGCAAGTCAATCATAGTACGACGGTCACAAATCATAACTATGCAGTTTCTATATACTCGGCTAGCTATTACTGATTCACCAACGGGTGTAGACACCTCAAAAGGTTTGATCGACTCCGGTTTGACTTTAAACTGACCCGTAATATACGGAGTAACATATGACAATACGGAGTAACATCATGAGAAAATACCAATAATATACCTGTGACAACATCAGGAGAAGACTCAAGATCTTGGCGTCCAGCCAAAGCATAAATACGGTGCTGAGGACCGCTAGAACTGGGGACTCTCCCTCTACCATGGCTGACTGGCGCATGTGAAACTGGCCCCATAGGGCGTATATATGATGAAGATCCGGCTACCGACCCTGAAGGCTGGGTCCTACCTCTACCACCAACTGAGGGGCAATCACGCATAATATGGCCGGGTCGACCACATGAATAGCAAACCTCTGAACCCAATCGGCACTGGCCCCAATGTAACTTTCCACACTGGGAACAACGTGGCATGGGTGGCCTCGCATGACCCGAATCACCTCTGAACTGCGAACCTGAAAAACTCTGACTCGGCCCGAAATGAGTAGATCTGTCTAATCTCTGGCCTAAAAATCGTGGAGACGCACTAGTCATAGAATGGCCTGAATGCCTCAAAAACTACTGTCACCCGAAGATCTAGCCCTCTTGTTATACCCTCTATCATGCTCACACTCACTTCTTTGTTGTTGTAGGCTTTCTTCTAAATTTTGAGCATCGGCTTAAATGCGTGAAATATCCATGTTGTCCTGAAGGGACGCGATCAAGCACCTATCCATCAATGTGGCCCTAGGCCTTTCACAAATCGGTGCACTCGGTCACCCATATCCGCTACTATGGCCGAAGCATACCTAGCCAAAGAATTGAAGCGGAGACTATACTCTAAAGCACTCATGCTTCCTTGCCTCAAATTCAAGAACTTATCAGCTCTAGCTTGCCGAACTTCTGGAGGCAAATAATGTAGGAGGAAGGCATTTACAAATTCTTGCCATACCGGGGGAGGCGCATTGGCTCCCCGTGAAGCCATCCAAACCGTGTACCAATGAACAACAACATCCCTCAGTCTATAGGATGCTAACTCCACTAATTCGGTGTCCGAAGCATGTATCAACCGAAGTGTCCTTAACATACCATCAATAAAGTTCTGAGGGTCCTCATCCGGCTTTGACCCAAAGAATTCCAAAGGGTTCAAGCTAATGAAATCACGAGCCCTTGCACTAACAGCCCTATCACCTTGCCCTGTACTTTGCCGCTGAGTCTGGGCAGCAACCAATTGAGTAAGCAAATGAATGACCCTTTTACATCTTGGCACAAGCATCCGGGAGAAGCGAGGTGGCCGGAGCCGGGGCCGAGGCTCCCTCACGCTCCTCGAAATAGGCACCGAATGGGAGGACCGAGATCGAGCCGCGTTCGGGGACTCACTTTCCTCTACAACCGCCGGCCGTGCTCTTTTCACCTCACTTTCGCCTTTGTCTTGCCTCTTTTGGGTCGCCGTAGCCTTTCTTTACAGCATCTCTCGAAATACATAACACACGGTTAGGAGAGAGAAGAAAGTTCTTATATCATAGCTCTATCGCACGATCTTATGAAGAAAGAAGGTCATTCATTCTTAAAATGCCCGCAGCCTCTTGTTTATAAGTGTGGCGCGCAACACACCCATAACCAAGACTCTACTGGACACGGCTCGTAGACACACCCAAGGACAGAACTGCTCTGATACCACTTTTGTCATAACCCAACAGGAGGGCCGCGACGGGCACCCGGTGCTAACCCACCCGGGCACCTCTTATCGTACTTTCACATTTACATCTAGGTGAGCCACATAGCTAAATCATACTTTCAACCATCAATCATACTAATCCCATTGGGCAACAATACATTTCTATCGTCATTAGAAACTATACCCATATCAATGTACATAAGCTGACGAGGATAACAAGATGATATCCAAAATATAGGCTGACAAGGCCAAATAGATCTAACCATATACACATGTCTACGAGCCTCTAAGGAGAGTATGTCATATCATATAGGCGGGACAGGAACCCGCCATGCCCATAAATATGTACACAAAAGAATAAGTACCAAAAGCTGTATCTCCGAATGAAATGGAGCTCCGCTATGTAGTCCCTGAGTAATACAGCTACGGATCAAGTCTGTCTCCCTGGCCACCTGCAGGCATGACACAGCATCCACAAACAAAAGGACGTCAGTACGAAGAATGTACTGAGTATGTAAAGCATGATCAACATCATTATGAAAACATAATAGACAACATAAGAAATAGCATAGGATGGGAGATAGTAGTATCATCGTCATAAACACTTACTTGCTTTCCATAGGGACTTTCCATTCCTAATGCGTAATTGTGTACATACTTCCATATCCGTATTTGTACTCGTTTACATTCCATATCCATAACCGTATTCAGTCATATTTCCATTCATACTCATATTCATTTACATATTCATATAAATAGCATTTACGTAGTCATGGCATATTCGTATTCATATTCATATCAGATACATAGCATTTACATAGCATACCCGACCACGAAGGTTCAGTGTTTCACATACTGTCACGATCCAACCCCGTAGGGCGTAACTAGTGCCCGAACTGGACATTCGTACACACCCATTAACCCGAATTAGCATACAAATAACTTATACTTATACAAAAGTCAGACGTCGTCTCGATCTGTCGCATATAAACATATATACTGTACAGAAGCCGGCAAGGTTGTCATAATATACACAACATGTCAAAACATACATGCAGCCGACAAGGCTGCCATGGCAAGTGGGACCGCCCAAAACATAAATCACACAGACATAGCCGGACAGTAACTATTCACAACCCACACACATGTCTACAGACCTCTAGGAGTAATCACAGAACCATATGATGGGATAGGGCCCCGCCATACCCCTGCATAATCGTACATATATACAACAAAGGAATCTGTACCAAAATATGGGCTCCGGACAAGGGAGCGCTCCAAGACAGCAGAATAGATGCCCTAAACTGGCGGATCACCAAAATGATCGTCTGTACCTGCGGGCATGAAACGCAGCCCCCGAAGAAAGGGGGTCAGTACGAAATATGTACTGAGTATGTAAAGCATGAAATACGGAAAATGGGGTCATAACCGAAGTAAGGAGTACAGAAAGGGAGCATAATAACCAGAATACCACAATGCTTGCATTTGAAATACAAATCATGCATAAGAAGTACAGAAAGCAAGTATAATAATCAGAATGCCAAAATGCTTACTCTTGAAATACAAATCATGCATGACAATAACATATATCATATGCGGCCCATTATGGGACTCGGCGGACAGAACATGGTCGCCACTCCGTCTTTGGCGCCATAACACATCATACTTCAGAATATTGCATATCTCTGTAACACATCATAACATCATAACATATCATACTCCAGAAACACATCATACTCCGTATCACATCATACTTCGTAACACATCATACTTCGTAACACATCATACTTTGTAACACCTCATACTTCGGAACATAGCATGGTGCGCACGATGACATAACCGGCCCGGGACTCGGCGAAAGATGTAACAACGGTATGCACGAGCAGAGTATCGAGTAACCATATGCAAATAAATCATCATTTCAGACTCAACAGATAAGTAGACTAACCAACACTCGGAGTTCGGGGTGTTAGCCATATTAAGTTCTTTCAAAAGTCATTAGAACTATACAAAGGAAAGTCTTGGGGACCACGGACAAGTATCAAACCAATCCGAGCCCGCCTATGAAAGTTAGTGACATTATTCGTTATAGAACCTTCTACGAACATATCGAAGCGATCCGAGCCCTTCTATGAAAGTTAGGGACAATATTCAACATAGGCTCCTTTAGGAACAAAAGCTTTTATGCAACATTAATTTTCCAATCATACAAAAGACACAAGAACCATAGTACAACTATATTAAGAATGCTAACATCAAGAAGTAAATAAGAATCGCATACATGCTCGGATCTTAAGAATGCAGTTACCCCAAGGCTCGTATCATATCTTACTTACGCCTAAAACATGCCAAAAGAAAGAAAGGTTAAGCTTTACATACCTCGTCCGCTTCCTAAGCTAATCCAAACTTAAGTCTCGAGCTTTCCAAGATCTACAACAACGTCATTAGATACTAACATTAGTTATAGGCACTTAGGAATTCATTCCCAAGCTATCACTTTATCTACAGAAATTTGGGCAGCATTTCCCCTATAAATTCAACAACCCCGAGAATTCAACTCGGCCAAATCTTCAACAACAATACCAACAACCATACTAACAACATCAACAATTAATTCAAAACGCATTCTAACGTCAGTGACTCTTTTCTTCATAATTCGACAACATTCCATTTACATTCAATTCAACCACATACATTCAAGCTAACATCAATGCTCGTATGTTCAAGTACTAATTAATCCGAGATCATTCAAACAAGATTCAAGAACACTTCAAACAATCCGCACAATATTCAAAACAATCCAACCAATGTACTACTCCACCCGAAACCTCCCAATTCCAATAAGAACAACATCAACACATTTCCTTCTCCTAAATTCATGAATTACACCAACAATCCACACGTTAACAATATCATTCTCATAAATATAAAAACTACATACAATTCACGTTAGCTTCTAAACAGCCCACAACAATTATAACTCCAACTTGAATCATTAAACTTTCATTATCATCATAGAATCCACAACAACAACAACCAAAATACTATATAAAATTAGTTCATCACCCCTACACCATACAACACCCACACGGCTCAACATCAACATACTTAATTTCATGAGTTTCATCCATTTCTACATACTACAATATACACAAACCATCCATAACATATGAAAAAGAAGATTGACCCTTACCTTTTCCACTTAGCTTCACAACTTGGCTAGGGTTTGTAAGTTGCAAGAATGAATGTTTTGCTTGCTCCAACAACTAACTCACGTTAATAAGGACCTTCAATTTTCGGCTACCATGGCCGAATATGGCTTCTCTTTTTTTCTCCAAGGTTCTTGAATTGTGAAAGATGAATATTATTTGCTTGGTCATCCCTCATCTATATATATATATATATATATCTACATAGACCATGAAAGGTGGACACATGCCCCCCCTCATGGCTTGGCTCAATAAAATTTGGCCAAGCCATGGGTGGGTGCCCACACCATCACACACGGCCACTTGGCCATTTCATGAAAAAATTTCTTGACTTTTAATTCCTAATTTTCCTCAATAATTCCACTCCAATAAAATTATAAGCAACTTGTGCATTAAAACAAAGTCGGGGATTAAAGGTCCCTACCTCGTATCCCAAAATAGTCTTGTCCTTAACTTATCACAGTTAGCTCGGAATATCCCAACGTATAAAATACAGGATATAACATCCTCCCCCCCTTTAGAACATTCGTCCTCGAATGTTAAACTAGTCTTACGGGGTCTTATAAGCATTTCGGGGGAGTCTCTTTTTTAGCTGTCACCCACAGTTCATTCATCAATCAACATAACCAAGTAATTAATTTAGATTACCTGTAGGCATAGGAAATAAGTGGGAATACTTCTTTTTCCTCTCCTATTCGGCTTCCCAGGTCATCTCCTCCCTGTTATTGTTCCGTCACAATACCTTAACGGAAGCCGCATCTTTAGTACGCAACCTTCTCACCTGACGATCTAGTATAGCTCTAGGCTGTTCCTTGCAGGATAACTCCTCTATCACCTGGATATCATCTATGGGAAATACTCTGGAAGGGTCGCCTATACATTTGCGAAGCATTGACACGTGGAAGACTGAATGTACTGCTTCCAAATCAGAGGGTAGGTCTAATTCATAGACAACCTTGCCTACCTTACGGACGAACTGGGCTTCCCTTTCTGCCGAATCTCATAACACCCTTCATGGGTGACACTTTCAGAAATACCCAATCGCCAATCTGGAACTCTAAGTGTCGGCGTCGATTATCTGCATATGATTTCTGTCGACTCTGAGCTGCTAATAACCGTTCCCGAATGAGTTTCACTTTATCAACTACTTGCTGAATCATATCTGGGCCAATGGACTTAGTTTCGCCAACATCGAACCCACCAATAGGTAACCTGTACTTCCTGCCATACCAGGCCTCCTACGGTACTACCTGGGTGCTAGAATGGTGGTTATTATAGGCGAACTTAATAAGTGGCAAGTGATCATCCCAGCTACCTCTGAAATCAGTAACACAGGTTCGCAACATATCTTCTAGCGTCTGAATAGTACGCTCGGCCTGTCCGTCAGACTGAGGGTGAAATGCTGTACTAAGACTCACCTGTGTCCCCAATCCCTCCTGAAATGATCTCCAGAAGTTAGCTATAAACTGGACACCTCTGTCGGGTATAATAGATGTGGGAACTCCATGAAGTCTTACTATCTCCTTAATATATAATTTTGCATAATCCTCAGCTGAATGAGTAGTCCTGACTGGAAGGAAATGGGCTGATTTTGTCAGCTTATCGACGATAACCCATATGGAGTCATACTTCCATGGAGTGCGAGGTAAATTTGCAATGAAGTCCATATCATGGAATCCTCGGCCTCACGTATTACTCCTCGACTTCTTTAAAAGACCTTAACTGTTCCTCTACTTTTTATCTCTTAATCTCAATCCTTCGACTTGACTACCCAGGATATCATAACTACATTGTCCTTACTAAATCTTTGTTCTTCTTATCAAGTGCTAACTTAGTCTCATTTTTGACATACCAATACTTGTAGGTTGCGTCACTATTCTCGTACAACTTGTATAAAGTATATCCAATTCTTAGACATGGTCTTTCCATCCCCTGGTTCATTCTACTCTATATCTCGTTCATACTGAAACTCGCTCGTCCTACTTTGTCATATTTTTTTCCCTTCCTTTAGTTACTCTTGACTTTCTCATTTCTTACGATAGGGATTTCCTGTCCCCTCTTCCTTATTACTTGCAAGTTGCAATATCATTAGCGAACAACTCTATAGCCAACATCTTGGCCTTTAATCCGGTATAGCACCGCTCACCTTTATAATATCTCTTAAGTTATTCAATACCATTCGCTTGTCATACTCTTTCTCTTCATACACATCCACTACTTGTTCTTCCGCCCGTCGTCTCTCTTGGAGGCTTAACTCACTCGCTTTTCTTACTTTTCACTTGTCCGACATTGGATATCCTTACCTTCCATCTACTCACTTTCTTTCTTCTCCAAATATCATAGCATTAGAACTTTCCAAGCTTATCCTGTAGTGGAAATAGCATCAGTTTGCCTTGTAACATTTGTCACTTTAACCTTACTACTCTGTCTGGTCGATGCCTCTAATATGCCACCACGTCCGTTGCTGAAATACACATACCTTCTGATATAGCCATGTATGGGGTGTCACATTCATACCTATATATATATAATTACTAGCATCTCGCTTACAAAATATTTCCAAATGCTACTCAAGCTTACCCTAATCCTAGAGCTGTGATGCACCTTCTTTTTCTTCACTGGTCTAATCCGCCCCGTCCTACGCGACCTCTTGAGGTTTCTTCCCACTCTGCATACTCTAATTTCCCTTAGGCTACTATAGCTGCTCATTTGCTTCTTATGCTTGAATTTGTAGGACTTTTAGAACACTTCCCAGGGGGTCACCTATCTTAAAATTTCTCTCACTCCAGCATGCTTAACCTTGGAGCTCTGATGGAATACGATGCTTAAAGGCTAGTATGATAGCGTCCACTTCACCGCATGACCTTCATCACATAATCTGGAGTAAATTGAAGTCTTAACAGATTCCAAAACGTTCTTATAACACACTTCCCCCCGAGTTAGAAAGGGGCTCTTGTTCTTCTGACTCCACGATCATTATTTTAGCCTTCTTAACCGTCAATGAACACCTTTCATCTTAGACTTCTAGATTCCCAATGGTAGCAAACACACCTTGATCACCGTTACTTGTAGATACTTGGTTATCGGCTTTTGAATTTCTGCTTGCCGCTATTAAGTAACACTCATACAGCAAATACACATACATAGAAATATTCCAATAAGGACTCATATACCTGTAACCGCGTTTGGTGACGCCTCCTGATCCTGTCTACTGGCCAACGCATATAGGCGGTTCGATGGACCGCTAGAACTGGAGGCTCCGCCATGGCCTGCTGGTGTCGGCATACCCCGCCCCCCACGTGGCGCATAGCTGGCGAAGAGGAAGATGAACCGGGAAGAATCGACTCAAGTAAGCCGGGCCGCACCACCCGGACCGCCCCCGTACGGACACTCTCTCATAGTATGGGCTCTTGACGGCCACAAGAAAAACAAGCACCCGTAGCACGGTAACACTCTCCAGGGTGATATCTCCCACAGTGAGAACATCGAGGTATGGGTGGCCTTGACTGACCGGAACCTCTGTCCGTCTGCGAACCCGAAGCCCTGGAGCTCTGACCTGCTCCTGAGTACCCTGTACTATCGGGTCTCCTACCCGTGAACTGTGGAGGTGTACTTCGTGTTGGCTGAGAAGGATATCTGCTATACTGCTGCTGAGGCTGCCTGCCTCGAGACTCTCCAGAATAACCAGCTGATCTAGCCCTCTTGGGCTGGCCTTTGTCATGATCTCTGTCGGGCTGACGCCCTCTATGTCGATCCTCCATCCCCTGTGCATACGCCTGCACCCGAACAATATCCATACCGGGCTGGGAAGCCATGATCATACAGCTATCAACAAAATAACGATCCAACCCCACCACATATCGTCGGTGCATCCTATCAGTCATATCAGCTACAATAGTGGGCGCATATCTGGCCAATGAATCAAACTCGAGACTATGCTCTCGAACGCTCCTGCCATTCTGCCTCAGATGTAGGAATCTATCAACTCTGGCTCGCCGCATCTCTGGAGGCAGAAAGTGTCCAAGAAAGGCCTCTGTAAACTCGTCCCACACTGCTGGAGGAGCATCCTCACCCCTAGCCAACTCCAAGGACTCATACCAATTAACGGCTACATCACGCAACCGATATGAAGCCAGCCGACGTACCGGCCTCGAAGCTCGATCATCCTCGCCGTGCGCCGCATCCGCCGAATAAACTCCCGGGGGATCCTCCGCGGGCTTTGACCCGTAGAACTCTGGGGGATTACAAGTCAGGAAATCACGGACCCTCAAGCTATCATATCTGTCTGCATGGTCACCTCCCAATCCCCCACCGCGAGCCTCGCTGCCCGCCACTAGTCCGGTCGCGCACCGAACCGCATCTCTCATAGCCCTGTCCTTCGCCCCTGGCTGGGGAGCTGGAGGCTCGGGCACTGGAATCCCGGGAGCTGGCGGTGGAGCCGTCCCCTGACCTGCAGCTGCTGCTGCTCCAAGCTCCTCTGGTAGTGGCGGCGTAGTAGAGCTCGCTGACGGGAGCACAACCTCAGGCTGAGCACGGGCCCTAGTAACTCTCCGGGCCTGGCTAGTCTTTCCAGCTACTGTCGACTTGCCCTTCTGGGCAGCTGTCGCTTTCTTTGGAGGCATCGCTATAAACATAACAATTCGTTAGGGAGGAGTCTTCCTGATAATGCAGCTCTATCGCACGATCTAGGATAAGAAGAAGGAAAGATAACATCCTAAATGTCCCCTAGCTTCCTGTTTATAGATGTGGTGCATAACACACCTATAGACAAGACTCTACTAGACACGGTCTGTAGACACTCCGAGGACGAACCGCTCTGATACCACTTTTGTCACGACCCAACCCCGTAAGCCGTAACTAGTGCCCGAACTGGACACTCGTACACATCCATTAACCCGAATTAGCATACAAATAACTTATACTTATACAAAAGTCAGACGTCGTCTCGATCTGTCGCATATAAACATATATACGTACGAAGCCGCAAGGTACGTCTATAATATACACAACATGTCAAAACATATATACATGCAGCCGACAAGGCTGCCATGGCGAGTGAGACCGCCCAAAACATAAATCACACAGACATAGCCGGACAGTAACTATTCACAACCCACACACATGTCTACAGACCTCTAAGAGTAATCATAGAACCATATGACGGGACAGGGCCCCGTCGTACCCCTGCATAATCGTACATATATACAACAAAGAAATCTGTACCAAAATATGGGCTCCGGACAAGGGAGCGCTCCAAGACAGCAGAATGGATGCCCTAAACTGGCGGATCACCAAAACGATCGTCTGTACCTGCGGGCATGAAACGCAGCCCCCGAAGAAAGGGGGTCAGTACGAAATATGTACTGAGTATGTAAAGCATGAAATACGGAAAACGGGGTCATCATAACCGAAGTAAGGAGTACAGAAAGGGAGCATAATAACCAGAATACCACAATGCTTGCATTTGAAATACAAATCATGCATAAGAAGTACGTAAAAGCAAGTATAATAATCAGAACGCCAAAATGCTTACTCTTGAAATAAAAATCATGCATGACAATAACATATATCATATGCGGCTCATTATGGGACTCGGCGGACAGAACATGGTCGCCACTCCGTCTTTGGCGCCATAACACATCATACTTCAGAATATTGCATATATCCGTAACACATCATAACACATCATACTCCAGAAACACATCATACTTCGTAACACATCATACTTCGAAATATAGCATGGTGCGCACGATGACATAACCGGCCCGGGACTCGGCGAAGGATGTAACAACGCTATGCACGAGCAGAGTAGCGAGTAACCATATGCAAATAAATCATCATTTCAGACTCAACAGATAAGTAGACTAACCAACACTCGGGGGTCGGGGTGATAGCCATATTAAGTTCTTTCAAAAGTCGTTAGAACTATACAAAGGAAAGTCTCGGGGACCACGGACAAGTATCAAACCAATCCGAGCCCGCCTATGAAAGTTAGAGACATTATTCGTTATAGAACCTTTTACGAACATATCGAAGCGATTCGAGCCCTTCTATGAAAGTTAGGGACAATATTCAACATAGGCTCCTTTAGGAACAAAAGCTTTTATGCAACATTTATTTTCCAATCATACAAAAGACACAAGAACCATAGTACGACTATATTAAGAATGCTAACATCAAGAAGTAAATAAGAATCGCATACATGCTCGGATCTTAAGAATGGAGTTACCCCAAGGCTCGTATCATATCTTACTTACGTCTAAGACATGCCAAAAGAAAGAAAGGTTAAGCTTTACATACCTCGTCCGCTTCCTAAGCTAATCCAAACTTAAGTCTCGGGCTTCCCAAGATCTACAACAACGTCATTAGATACTAACATTAGTTATAGGCACTTAGGAATTCATTCCCAAGCTATCACTTTATCTACAGAAATTTGGGCAGCATTTCCCCTATAAATTCAACAACCTCGAGAATTCAACTCGGCCAAATCTTCAACAACAATACCAACAACCATACTAACAACATCAACAATTAATTCAAAACGCATTCTAACATCAGTGACTCTTTTCTACATAATTCGACAACATTCCATTTACATTCAATTCAACCACATACATTCAAGCCAACATCAACACTCGTATGTTCAAGTACTAATCCGAGATCATTCAAACAGGATCCAAGAACACTTCAAACAATCCGCACAATATTCAAAACAACTCAACCAATGTACTACTCCACCCGAAACCTCCCAATTCCAATAAGAACAACATCAACACATTTTCTTCTCCTAAATTCATGAATTACACCAACAATCCACACGTTAACAATATCATTCTCATAAATATAAAAACTACAAACAGTTCACGTTAGCTTCTAAACAGCCCACAACAATTACAACTCCAACTTGAATCATTAAACTTTCATTATCATCATAGAATCCACTACAACAACAACCAAAATACTATGTAAAATTAGTTCATCACCCCTACACCATACAACACCCACACGGCTCAACATCAACATACTTAATTTCATGAGTTTCATCCATTTCTACATACTACAACATACACAAACCATCCATAACATATGAAAAACAAGATTGAATCTTACCTTTTCCACTTAGCTTCACAACTTGGCTAGGGTTTGTAAGTTGCAAGAATGAATGTTTTGCTTGCTCCAACAACTATCTCACGTTAATAAGGACCTTCCAATTGGTTGAAATGCTAGAAAAAAATATTTTTTTGATCAAGATTTGAGGGCTTCAATTTTCGGCTACCATGGCCGAATATGGCTTCTCTTTTTTTCTCCAAGGTTCTTGAATTGTGAAAGATGAATATGATTTGCTTGGTCATCCCTCATCTATATATATATATGTACATAGCCCATGCAAGGTGGACACATGCCCCCCTCATGGCTTGGCTCAATCAAATTTGGCCAAGCCATAGCTGGGTGCCCACACCATCACACACGGCCACTTGGCCATTTCATGAAATATTTTCTTGACTTTTAATTCCTAATTTTCCTCAATAATTCCACTCCAATAAAATTATAAGCAACTTGTGCATTAAAACAAAGTCGGGGATTAAAGGTCCCTACCTCGTATCCCAAAATAGTCTTGTCCTTAACTTATCACAGTTAGCTCGGAATATTCCAACGTACAAAATATGGGATATAACACATACCTGGCCCTACCAAGGCTCAGGGTTATACATACCTGGCCCTACCAAGGCTCAGGGTTATCCGTACCCAACTGCAGTGGTGCGCGCGCAATATATATATATATTTATACATTCTACCTGGACATATAAGCTCGGAGTTTCATAATAGCCATACATACCCACATATACATAAAAGCTCATAAATATCTTTAGCATCATCACTATCGTCATTCATTACATCTATCCCTAGGAGATTACTCATCATATAAGGAATTTAGTACAATCGCAAAATATCGAGAATCATGAGCTTGGTTCGAATCATTTGGAGGACATCATATGCTCATAGAAGAATAGATATTTGGCCAAGGAACCATGCCTTATGAAAGAAGGATTAGGCTTACATACATACCTTTCCGTTCTACTATTCTATCACTTGCACGTTCTCCTTCAATGCTCACGTTTCTACCTTCATTAGAGCTATACAATCGTTAGAAAATCGATAGGTTAACATGCATGACTAAAGCTAGAGAAAATTGGACAACATCTCCTTTATTTATACAACTTCCTCCATATCATATATCAACTCCCAAACATCAATAATAACATTCTCAACATCATAACAATACTCTTTATTCACATACATTATCCTTACTTCTCAATTCACTCCCGATCATCCATATTCATGGTCATAGCACACGATTACATTCATTCATATACAATGTCTATCCGATGTTCTTAATCATCATTTATAACATAACAATAATCACAACACATCAAGAATCTTGACTCAATCCAAACTATTACTCAAAATGACACTATTCCCACATTCATGGCCCATTTTCTATATCCTTCTACAATCCAAGTGTTTCAACTTTCAATTCCTTAAACAACATGGAAATACCATAAAACTTACCTTAGATGGTGTAGGAATGACCCTTGGGTGCAAACACTTCACTTGAGCCAAAACCCTAGTTTCTCTTTCACTTGGATTCTTGTCTTGGATGAACTTTAATGGGTTTCTTACACTTGATTCACTTAGTTTGATGAAGTTGATCACTAATATCCCTTGAATTTTTGTGGGAGAAGTGTTCTAGAGAGTTCTAGAGAGAAGGGGTGAAAAATGAAATGAAATAATGAACTTGGTCCCCTCTTTAATAACTTAAAAATCTGACCCGTCGGGAAAATATACGGACACTTATACGGTCCGTATAAACTTATACGGTTCGTATAAGTGACCGTGAAATCACCCCTCCACCATATCTTGTCTGTGACTATTATACGGCATAATATACGGTCCGTATAATTTTATACGATCCGTATAAGTGACCGTATAATCCCATTAGTGAGGGACCTTCACTGTGATGGTGGTTCTGCAGACCATTATGCGGACCGTATAATCTTCCGTATAACCCATCTTTTCTCTAATCTTGTTCTCGTCACTCTTTTTGATCTCCAATCTTTATGGAACCTTCTTAACACTTGTTTATCACCTCATCAACAATCTAAGGGATGCTATAACTCTTCTCCAAAACGTCATTAAGTCATCGTTAACTTGTTACTCATAATTCCTTTTTGATACCTATCGTATGCCTTGCCTTCTCTTGGCAAACTTTCTTCTCTTACCTCGAATGTCTTTGAAATCTTAATTAGGGTCATCAAATGTCATTCCTCACTTATCGAAATATCGAATACTTCATTCTCTTTGTTAGTCTATTCACTGTGCATCAACGGGGAATTTTTCGAGGTGTAACACTAAAGCTTGGCAAATACATTTATTTTGTTAATGTTTACAAGTCTCCTAGTTGCACTTGGTATTTTATTAAATAGACCAAAAAGTTAAGAGTACCTGCAAAATAAAAAACACAGTTAGTTAAAAATTAGCACGCTGGTTGCCCTCTCTCAGCACATGTCTAACTTGTATCATTCCCTTTTTCCTCCAATCTCTGATCTTCTGCACCTCCATACTAATAATCCATGGAACTTCCCAGTCCCCTTCTACTATCTTCATTAAACCAAATGAATCAGTCTCTAATATCAGTGGTACATCTTTGTTGTATTACACAATAAATAATGCCATCATGCATTGCTTTTGCCTCTGCACACAGAGAAGTTGTATCTGCAATCCTTCTAGCACTAGCATGAATAAACTCTCCTTCATGATTTCTTACACAAAATGTAGATGCACTAGGACAAGGATTTCCCCTGGAGGCACCATCACTATTACATTTGAACCACCCTGTAGGAGGACTAATCCATTGAACCAGTGTGTACTGTATCTGAGGCCTATATTGTTCCAAATGTTGTACCAGCTGAGGCCAAGAGTTTGGCAAATTTGTCATCCATGGATATCTAGTTTTGGCCAGTTGAATGAGATTAAAGTTAATCTCATATATGACCCTATGCCTAGACATGTTACCACCATGCAAAACTGTGTTTCTTCTTTTCCAAAGTTTCCAAAGTATGATTGCAGGAGCTGCTTGATATAATGGTTTCAGCTTTGAAGAGCACTTTGTGTCCCACCATTTCTTGATTAACTTGAATAAAAGGGCCCTGCACACCTGCTGCTGCTGAAAATATCTTCCAACTATCAGCAGCATATTGACCTGTCACAAACATATGATTCATTGTTTCTTGTTGGGGTGGAGCACAACACCTACATATAGACACAATAGATATCCCTATCTTGGCAAGTACATTATCAGTAGGTAACTTCTGCTTCCACACTCTCCATAAGAAGAAAGCAATCCTGAAAGGAAAACCTTTTGTCTAGAGTTGCTTATAACACCAATTTGAGTTACTTCTTTGCCTTACTACTTCCCATGCACTACTAACAGTGTATTTACCACTACTAGTGAGCATCCACTAGGCCTTATCCATATTTTCTAAGGGAGTATCAATGTGCATCTCTTTTCTTATATGATCAAAAATATCTTCTAGCACAGTTTGTTGCAATTTCTGATAACTCCAACTCCCATTCTCCATAAGATCTGCAACCTCCTGAATACTATCATCCATACGGAAATTAGCTGGCATAAGCTGAGCAAGAGGACCAAGTTTAGTCCAGTTGTTAAACAAAAGTTAGCAGAACCATTTCTTGGTTCCCACCAAATCTCCCCTTCTATAGCATCTCTTGCTTCTAGCATCTTTTCCATGATTGTGAGCCTCATTTCCATTGAACCCTAGTTGGAATATGTTTCTTACAGTACTTATTGCACATGAATGTTTACCACAGAGTACCAGAAGTTCTGAATCTCCACCATATCTTAGTGAATAAAGCTTTTGATGCATCAAAAAGGGACCTGAATCTCAATCCTCCCTCCTGTTTAGGAACACACCCTTTCAACCAAGCTAACCGATGCCTACTCTTGCCTTCTTCCTTGTTACTCAAATAGAATCTTGCAAAGATTTTATGCAGTTCATTTAGTGTGTACTTAGTAGGTGCCATTGCAGATAAAAGATACATTGGCATACTTTGTAAAACACTGTTGATAAGAACTGCCTTCCCTCAAAATGATAGCAACCTTCCTTTCCAGTTTTGCAACCTATCTTTCACCCTCTTGATCAGATCATTATAATAAACTTTTCTTTTCCTAGAATGGAAGATAGGACAACCAAAATATTTAAAGGGAAACATGCCTCTTGTGAAACAAGTTATCTGTTCAACTTCTTGACATAACTGTATTGCTGATTTATGATGCATGTAAACGAAACTTTTCTCTCTATTTATCAATTGACCTGACATCTTTTCATAATCTCTCAAAATGTTCATAGTCAGTTGTGGATAGTTTATCAGCTGATGCAACAATTATGGTATCATCTGCATAGGCAAGATGATTAAGGTTTGCACTCCATTTAGGCATGACCTATATTGATCATGATCAAATAAAGAATTAAGTGCTCTAGATAACACTTCTCTGCCAATAGAATAAATAGAGCAGGTGACAGTGGATCTCCTTGCGTCACACCCCTTGTAGAGTGGAAAAAACTATAAGATTGCCTATTTAATAAAACTGAATACCAGTTATTTGCCAACAGCCTCCATATCTGATCCACAAAGATTTCTGCAAATCCCATTCTTCTCAGCACCTTAGTTAAAAATAGCCAGGACACTCTATCATATGCCTTATCCATATCTAATTTAATCACCACATTTGCAGTTTTACCTCTCTTCCTAATATCTATGACAATTTCTTGAGTAAGCAACACATTCTCAATAATGCTTCTTCCCTTCACAAAACCAAATTGCTTGCTAGAGATCAAGCCTGGCAGAATCTTATCCAGTCTTCCATGGACCACTCTTGAGATGACCTTGTTTATGAAGTTACTCAAGCTAATTGGTCTAAGATTTCCAAAAGTGTTAACTTCTGATTTTTTAAGGATCAACACCAAATTAGTATGAGTTACTGATTTTGGGAGAGTATGGCCTTCATAAAAAGCTTGAACCAATCTAAATACATCCATTCCTACAATGACCCAACATGAATGAAAGAAAGTTTCTGATAATCCATCAGGACCATAAGCACTCTCTCCTTTAAGTTCAAAGACAACATTCTTTACTTCTTCTAATGATGGAAGTGCACAAAGCAAATCAATACTTTCAGAGGAGACCATCTCTAGAATATGCTTCAACATGCCAAAATCTAAAGTCTCCTCCTCTTGAGTAAATTATTTTTGGAAGAAGTTAATTGCTTCTGCTACAAGCTGCTCCTTATCTTCTATCCAATCACCATCAGATAGTTGAATTCTATTCACCTGTAACTTTTTTCTCCTTCCATTTACTAAATTATGAAAAAATCCGGTGTTTCTATCACCTTCAGAAAACCAATTGTATCCTTCTTTTTTTCTCCAAAACTCATCCTCATAATGAAAATACTTCTTCATCTCAGCCCGAGCAAGCTGCAATACTATTCTATTTTCTGCAGAAGGGTCATCTTCAAACAGTTTCTCCTTAATTCTCACTATATCTTCCCTTATGATAAGTTGTTTGAAGATATCTCCAAAAGCCAGTCTACTCTAAGCAGATAGAGCGCCTTTTACTTTCTTGATCTTCTGTTTAAAAACCAAAAAAAGATTGCCAACACTTTCCTCAGACCAATTCAGTTTCACTATATCTAGGAAATCTTTATGCTCAGTCTAAAATTTCAAAAACCTGAATGGTTTTATGAAAGTCTTAAATTCCTCACCCAAAGATATAAGAAGTGGGGGCATGATCAGATCTAGTCCTAGATACATGCTCCAATTCAGTGTGACCAAACCATTGTTGAAACTGTGAGTTAAAGAAAATTCTGTCCAATCTGTCAAATATACAATCCTCCCCAGACCTACCATTCGACCATGTAAAAGGGCTACCTTTAAAGCCTGTTTCAAATAAATCACATGAGTAGATACAAAAGGCAAAGTCCTCATAATCCTGAGGGACTACAGGAACTCTACCTATTTTCTCTTCTTCATTCATCACTACATTGAAATATACCCCTACCAGCCAAGGCAAGTCATAGGAACCAGCTAACTGATAAATACTATCCCACAGAGGCATTCTTTCAACTTCATCACATTTAGCATAAACCAAGGTTGTTATCAGAAACCTACTGTGCTCCTAAAGAAATAGTTTCAAGGTGATCTGCTGTGCTATATCAGATAAAATTTCCATATCTACATTCTCCTCTACAAAGTACCATATCTTTCCATTACAATTGGCACCAGCCTGATGCATCCCTAACCTCCTTTTGAATTTTTAGATATGTCTAACATGTTGAAAAGGCTCCATTAAAGCAACTAACATAAACCTGTGATGTCTATGTAGCATTTGAAGTCTGTGAAAGCTTGATGTGTCTGAACTAATCTAATATTCCAAAAGAATGTTTTAATCATCATTTGAAACTTTGACTTATTAGTGGCAGATCTCTTTGGCACAACCCTGGTAGGCTGCTGTGGCTCTGTGCCTACTAGTTTCTTTCCTTCTATCTGTTTCTTGCCTTTCATTTCACCTTTAACCTTTGACTTTGGAGAAATATCAACTTGTTTGCATACCTGCTCAAGCTTCTGCTCAACAGATTCCTCCAGATCATCCTCATTTATGTGATAATTCTCTTTATCCTTCATATGACTTTCAACTTTTTCAGCATTATGGGAGACAATATCATGTAACCTCTGGATAGGGGAATCAGTCTTCAATAACTATAAGGGCTGAGCTAAAGGACTGCTAAGAACAATAGCATTTTCAGCAGTTGGTTGAGGTGAATAAGAACCACCTCCCCCTGGATCATCTATAACAGCCCTATCCCTATTCACCACATCTCCTCCCATAATCTTTTCCTCATCCACCCTATCCCCCTATTTATTAGAAGGAGAATGATTACTAACTTCTAATATACCATCATGATCAACAACCACCTCCTCTAGATTGTTGATAACTTTTCTAGTTTCCCGTTTGTTCTTAGCTTCCTCCCTATCTACTATGATCTCCTTCTCATGGTCTACTCCTTCTTCTACATTGGATGAACCTAAAGTTAGCACACCTTCTTGATCTTGACCTGCTGCATTAATTTGTTGCACTATATCAACCATTTTAACCTTGTCCTCCTTCTCTTTAACTTCAGTTGTAAGTAAGCTATCTTCAACTTTATTAGCATTCGACCTCACAATGTTAGCTTCCTCCTCCACATCTTGCAGTCCTTATTCATCCTCCACAGAAATCTTGCATGATTCTACTCTTTGTTCCACAACAACTTCATTTTGCAAGGCTTCAAAGGCATTTTGAGTTTGAACTTCTGCTAGATTCCTATTTATAGGCCTCCCATCTATAAACTTGCCTGGATTATTTTCTTTTGTAAACACCTTCTTATCGTTGACAGTATTCCAATCTTCAGGACCTCCACCATATCTTCCCACTGGTCTTCTAAAATTCTTATAATGACTCTTACTTGGCTGAGCATCTTGAGTCTCTCAAGTCTTGCCCTTGTCTTCTTTTTCTGCATGTACCACTCTCAGTTCTGGATGTAAAATCCTGCAACCTTCTTCATTATGACCCTGTAACTTGCATCTTTTGCAGTATTTGGGCAATACATCATACTGAATTTGTACCTTGACAATCCTAAAAACTCAAGATTTCTCATCTGTGATCTTCATGTAACAACTTTTGGGAGATTAGCAGCAAGATCTACTATAACTTTAACCCTAGCGTAGTTTGGTCGAGTTTTATTAATTGTGGACACACCTAGTTGCAATGGTTTACCAACTGCAGATGCTAGAGAGGATAACGAGTTCTTCACAAAGAAAGTTGGCAATAGGTTTTTATCGGATATCCAAGCCATCACCATTGTAGTTTCCTCATCAATTTTGAATCTAGTATCATATAACAAGGGCCTCATCTGGTACATTCCTCCATCTCTCGACTTGATGTAATGAGCCGTCTTTGCCATCATTAGTAGGTAATGTTCAAACCTCATAATAATATGTCTATTTCTAAACAATCCAATACGACAATCTCCTTTAATCCTACACTGCAATGGGATCTGAGTTCTCAATTCTTCAAGCTCCGGCCAGCCATATGAAAACTTACCAACCACAGCATATTGGAGCTTCTCAATTATGTTCATACGATCAACTTCTGCTTCTGTCCATTCCACCACGTGTTCTCCATCAACTATCTCGACTGGTTTGATTGGAATAGGATCAATGACATTTTCCATGGTCTGCATAGTGCCATTACCATCATTATTCACTATTACTGCAAAGTTCTTAGTTGTTGTCATCATTTCTGCATGGTTTTCATGGATATTAGGGTTAGGGTTCTTAGGGTTTGTTGAGGAAGATACTGCCATGTGATGGTTCGTGGATGAAGAAGGGATGGTCAAGTGTGTAGAGGAGATATCCAAATGCTAGCCAGCCACCAAAGGTGGCTGACCAGTGGCCGGCGCCGCCATGAAATTTTAGAATAGGGTTAGGGTTTGCATGGAATTAGGAGAGCGAAGAGGGTTGGGTTGACTTCATTGGTGATTTCAAAAATATTGTTAGTCCTTTTCACTTCTTTTCTTTTTCTCCCGCGTTTTATTTAATTTTGCTCTAAATATCTTCATCTTCACCTTTGCTTTATCCCTACATAGTAAAATATAATATTAAGCACAACTAATTATAATTAATACTCAAAAGATGATTAAAAGTACAAGAATGTGAGGCAACAATGGATAAATATATGCATTTTTGGCTGAACATGACCACCCCACACTTAAACTCTTCCTCGTCCTCGAGTAAGCATTTAAACCACTCTCAATAAATCAAGCCTACGAACACCACCACTTTGATTGATATCAACAATTAGGCCCTATAACAACTCAAACCATCAAATATACTCTTCCAGAGTATCATGCAAGATATATAAGTCAACTCAATCAAATAACAAACGTCTAACCTCCTAACCTCAGAGACAGACTCTAACTCATCAAATTTAAGCTCGCTCACCTACTCTGTCAAAGAAATCTAATAACATCACCTATCTATCATTAAATAGGTGCCCTCACAAGAAGAAATAGTCCACACACTCAAATAAAAAATGAATGTAAATTAAGGACTTAGCATCAAAGAACAACTCTCACACTCACAAAGAAATTCACATGTATGCACAAAGAACCATAGGCTTGCCCATTATGTACATCTCTACTAATTAAGAGTACTCGAATAGAATCAAATAGGACTTTAACGGGTTATAATGTTGGCTAGGGGACGGGTAGGAAAACTATATAATAGTGACTTACACTTCCCTAAGCACTTTGCAATTTTAGACTTCATCACCCATTATTTTCTACTCTTCACTTTATTTTTCGGCCCTCTCTTCATCAATTATTTATCAAGTATTTTCCTCATATCAAGAACGTTTCAACAATATTTTTTCTTTCTCATTTTTTTTCTCAGGTCACATTCTTTTTAAGAGGGCTTTTTCATCACTCTGCAGCTATCATTAGTCACCATTTTTCACTTGACCATCCCTTTCTTTAAATTTATCAATTATATTACAGTCTAAGCTACAGTGCTCAAGGAAGTAGGGTGCAAAAACTAAGGATTCAACAAAAGGATCAAGGCAAAATACGACTAACAAAAGAATGGCTATAGGCTCAAAGGGCTAACTAGTGCTAACAATTTCTGAAAAGGCTAAAATTCACAAGACATATCAAAGAAAGCCTATCATATCTTTTAAACAGAGCAACACTTTTTATTTCGCTTCAATAAAATGCAGGGCAAGTTCTAGACTATGATGCAAAACATGGGTAATATGCAAGAAATCCTCACCACACATGGCACAAGTTTCAATCAAGATGGATCAATTCTACTCTAAGACAGATAAGATCATGATGAACTACAAAATAAGAATAAGCTATATACAGAGTCACAACCATGAGCTAGGTGCCCGAAAGTCTGCTATCTTTTTCATTACTCAAGCACTCACAGGAAAATATTACTCAAGCTCAGGCCTAAATATGCTATTATCAAACAAGTCAAAACGTCTTTCTTCTCTCTCCTTTACTACTAAAAAAATCCTAAAAATAAAAAATTACCCAGTTCAAAAACCCCCCTCGGGAAAGAACCGAGGTTATAATAAAACCCAAGGGATGGATGATCTATGCCGGTAATAAGAAAAAAACTATAAACGAAAAACAAAAGAAAGACCAAAATAAAATATTTTTGAATTTTCCATGATTTTCTATTTTTTCTTAGTTTTCTATTATTTATTTATTTTAATATAAGGCTAACAAAAAAAAAATGGCATAATCATCCGTGACCTCAAATTATCAGAAGTATCCCACCCTACACTTAAAAATATGCATTGTCCTCAATGCATGTATAGTGGAGGAAAAATTAAAACAAGGGTGAGAAATACTCCCTGAGACCCTCTAGGGTCTAGCTAGCAGCATAATCCGCAACAGTAAGGGTCAGGATGACCCCACACTTAAGCCCAAACATGCTCCTCAGCTTTCAACTTCGGGCACTCAGGCATCCCTTAATCTGCAAAACAAGAAAAAAATGTGACACTATAAAAATAAAAATCTAAAACTATTACACATTGGGTTGCCTCCCAATAAGCGCCTCACAGCAGCACGACGGGAATCAACTTTTTCCTCCACCTCAAACTTATGAATTTCACCCCTAATTTTGCATTAAATTTTTTTATCACGATTCTGGGGTGGTGGTGTAAAAATAAAGGAACCATGCAATAGGTGTCACATTTTTCACCTTGGCCCTTAAGTGAGAAATATCGTTTTATCTTTTCGGTGTGGAAAATTTCAGGATGTGTCACGACCCAATTAGGATAAGTCGTGCGGGCACTTACCTTCCCCACCTCAGTAAGCGAACCCTCAACCCAATGGAAATAAAGACATAAGTAAATAAATAAAACAAGCCGAAGAAAATAATTACGTAAGTCTCACAATAATATATAATAGAATAGTACGGAACAAGGAAAATAGCCCCAGGGTCTGGTCTAAGCCATACAAGAGCATCTAATGAAAAATAAAGGAGTCTGGACTATACTAATACATAAATCAGACTATGTCTTTGAATAGAAATAGTAATACATAAATGGGAAGAGTCTTTAAGGCAGCGAACATCGCGCGCTCACCCTAGAAACTCGATACTATGCTGATGGCGACAATCAGCCACGGGAGATATACGCAGACCCAACCTGAAACTCTGTATTCATAAAGGAATGCAGCAAGTGTAGGTCAGTACAAAACCACAGTACTAGTAGATATCATCGGCCGACTAAGCATAGCTAACATAATTCAGACAATAAAGCAGGATAGCCTGATAAATCAACAAGTATAAGTCACACAATCATAATCAAGTATCTGTCATCGCCTAGATTGAAGCATTTAAACCCAAATATGCCAAGTCTCAGTATATATCTTTGTTACACCTCGAAAATTTTCGCGTCATTTGCATCGTGAGTAAACTAACGTAAGCTCGGAGAGGTCATGGAACACTTATAAGTTTAAGGAATACTCTTACCAAGTGTTAAGAGAGTGTATAAAGGTTCCGGGATCAAGCAAATCGAAGAAAATAAGTTTGTCAAAAATTTGATAAAATTTGGCGGAATTTTGGAAAACAATTTTGGGTCAAATTCAGAGAGGTATATCTCCTAGTATATCAGGAGTTTTGAAGTGTTTCAAGAGCCTAAAATGAAGTTCATCGAGTGTAGTTTCTAACGCAATAAACCGTTCGTCAATAAGAAATTAGAGTAGGGAGTTATGCGCAATTTAAAACTGACTCTCAGAAGCCCGCGAACCTACGCGGAAATTCTAGAAGCCACTTAAAAAAGTCCAATAATTTCGGCCCATTAGCCCAAAACCAAATTAGACAACTATATATACCCCTTAAGTCATCTTACGCATCTCATTTTTCACCATTTCTCATCTCCACACCTCTCTAGAATCTCCCACAACATTCATCCAATCTCCAAACTCCTTCTAAACATATCCCAAATCCACTAGAATATTCTTTCAACTTCCACAACATGCACATATAGTCCTATAAATCTATATGACAATTTTGGGTCATTTTTATTTCATTTTTAACATAGCCTCGAGTCCTAGGAAGTCCTAGAAACTTCTCCAAACATATGTCCAAGCCCAAACTAAGGATTAAAGTGAAGATTAAAGTGGTTAAGGTTTCCAAGTGAGGTCTACACTTGTCTCCTCTTGTTGAAGATATTTGGGTCGGTATTTTTAAGGTGGTGTAACCATGGAATTGAAGTGTTCTTGAATTTTGAGGTAAGATTTCATCTTAGTTTATTGTTTATGAGTTTTTTTTATACTTATGTTAAGATTTGGTGAGGAAAAAATATGGAGGAAAAGTTCAAATATGCATTTAATGATATTTTGAGTTGTGAATTAACTTGATTTATAATTATTAGTATTTTTTTAGCATAACCTTGTTATGAGGGATAATAATGATGTTAAGGAATCGTCGTATACGAGTGTATAAGGGGTTATATGAAGTTGTTTTTATGGAATGATTATGAAAAAGAAGTTTTGGGATTGAATGGAGTATAGTTTGAATGTAATCTTTTGAGTATGGAATTGTTGATGTTTTATTTTACTTTGGGAGTTGTTTTGAAGATTGGAGGGAGTAGAAGATATAGGGAGATCTTTGCCCGAATTTCGGCAGATTTTAAGGGAATTGAATTTGGGGGACTTAAGACAAGCATATGACAATAAGTCTAACAATAGTATGAATGGTTTTATATGTAGATTACCAGACCACGAATGATCTTATGTAGATTACAAGATGGGAAGTAAGTTGGAAAGTCGAGAAATAAGCATCCTGGTATGTTAAGGCTGTTCCTTCCTTTCTTACGCATGATTTTTATTATTGAGCCACCTTTGACTATTCGCACCAAGATGTGCTATTCATGTAGATTATACTCAGGTTACCATAACCCTAGTGTAATAATTCTCTCCAGTTAAGGACATGTATAAGAATAATTGGGTTATATAAGATGATAGAATGACAAAAGGAATAACTAGTGTACATGTTGTTTACAGGCTATTATGTTGCCTTTAAGTTATCATTGTATGTTTGTATATGCCTGGCCAATGAGCCATGGAGTTGTTGCCTGGCCTATGAGCCATGGAGTTGTTACCTGACCTACGGCTCATGGAGTTGTTACCTGACCTACGGGTCATGGAGTTGTTACCTGACCTACGGGTCATGGAGTTGATTGTACCTGACTTACGGGTCATAGAGTTGTTACCTGACCTACAGGTCATGGAGTTGCTTATACCTGATATACGGGCCATGGAGTTAATTATACCTGGCCTATGAGTCATGGAGTTATCTATGCCTGACCTTCGAGTCAGGGAGTTATATCCATAGAATTATGTTATCTTGCCTCAGATGAGAGGCAACCCAGGTAGAGTACCTCCAGAGGCTTTCTTGAGATATCCAGAGTATAGTTTGTTATTTCGTTTCAGTTGTTATCTTGCCTTACATACTTGGTACATTACTTCATACTGACCTCCCTTTTGCTTAGGGGCGCTACGTTCATACCCGTAGGTTCAGGTAATCGGACAGACGGTCCTGCTCAGTAGGCCTTCCACTCAGCCGCAGTCAGTGTGCTCCACTTGGTCCGGAGCTGCAATCCCTTTGTGGTGCGCTATTTTGACATGTATATATGGGTATGACGTGGCCATGTCCTGTCCTTTCTACAACTCATGTTCCCTAGAGGTCGGTAGACAGTTGTATGTAGTTGGGGTGTTATGTAGCCTTGTTGGCTCTCAGTCTTGTTGTTCAGCTGACATAGTAGCCTCGTCGGCTTGCTCTGTTGTGCAATTATGTTTTGGGTGTGTGTGCCCAGTTCAGACGAGATGGTCAGTATATATATATATATATATCCAGATTACATCCTCGCCGACTTATTGGTATTATCGATGTGCAGGTAGGCTTTATTGGTTTAAGTTGGGGGTTATTCCCGGAGTTTCAGACTTAGAGTGGTTCGCTCGGGCCTAGGTTGGCATCGAGTGCCGGTCATGCTACTCGAGAGTCGGGCGTGAAAAACTTGGTATTAGAGCAGTTCTGTCCTTGGGTTGTCTACAGACCGTGTCCAGTAGATTCTTGTTTATGGGTGCGAAGCGGCCACACTTATGAACAAGAGGTTGTAGGGCATTTAGGAATGATTGACCTTTCTTCTCATTTTAAATCGTGTCATAGAGCTAAATTATAGAATGTGATGTCCCTGATTCTAACCCTAAATGTTTTGATTATGGATAAGCCGTTGATTATGCCGCTATGAAGTAATTGATGAGAATTGATGTTGATACTCCGAAAGGTATGTTTCCTACCTTACTGATATTGATAGTAGACTTTGATATAAGAACTTGAGCTAAATATTACGAGAAATTGGGATCGCTCCGTGAGGCATCAGATGTGTTTTGTGGGCTGGGTCTTTGGAATGAGGCAGTAAGAAGTATAGAGGAAACTCTGTCAAAATTTTTACAAATTGAATTGTTTGAATGTCTATCTTTGTAGAGAAATAATGAAGGGAATATGTGACAATCGGATGTTTGGTAAGTCATGATTGAATGAACAATTATGAGATGCTTTCACAGAGATGTTTTAGAATGATTGTAATTTAATTTAAGGGACGAACCCTAGAGGGAAAAATGATTAGTAATTAAAGGAACTGGAATGAGTTGCATTCGAGATTTCAGAGAATTGAGATTTATTGAAGATAAAGGGAAAGTTGACACTAAGAATTCAAATGTAGTATTACGTTTTATAAATTAGATTGGTTAGTAAAGGATAAAAAAGAGATATTGATATGGAAAAAGGAAGTTAACGAGTAGAGGAAAGTTTTACTCTAGATGTATATATATATACATAAGATCAGGACGGGTTGATGACGGGCACACAGACTCGTTTTATCGGACTTTCCTATATGATGTGAGTTTACATTGGGATTCAGAAGTCACCAGTCATTCGACTTCAAGGGGATTCTGAATATTTGGTGGTTGGTACTATTCTGAGAATCATTATGGCCGAGTTACTTTGGCTATTAATGACAACCTTGAACTCAAGAATGAGAAATGGTTAGGTAAGTTGGACTGCAATTATGATTGTCTTCTGTATTGTTTATATAACTTCTAAATGTGATGTTGCTTTGCTGACGAAGTAAGTGGAGATTGTATCAACCTTAGGACCATGTCGTGTATTTTTAAATAATCCTTATAAGAAGTATTCACCTAAATTTTTTTTCAGACGGGCGTTGTGAAGGTTATTTGACGATAGAGAAATTAGGTGCGATGTCGGTTTATGTGTAAGGAGAGAAGAGAGTAAGTGTACAAGTGAAGATAAAATATCGCAAGGATCGATTCGGTTGCTATAGGAAAGTAAAGGATGCGAGATTAATAGAACAAATCAATTACCACACAACGGGGTAGCTAGCCCCAATCACACAATAGGGCCCAACCTAATACAATATCCAACCCAACTTCATACCCAAAGGCTTACATGCTTTCTCCAACAATATAATCTAAATATATGTTTCACAACATGAAGTCTCACCAAGGGTAAGCCATAACCTACCTGGATGGTCGAACAGCAAACACAAGCAATCACTCCTTCGCTTTCCTTTTTCGCTGAGCCTCGAGATCAATAAAGTCTAGGCATATTCCAAATCTACACTAAAAATCATGAAGATCGATACTAATATCGCTATCATTCAATTTAGGTCAAATCCAACCCTAGAATTTGGGAAAACGGGGCGTACAAGGTAAAAACGGGAAATTCTGGAGTAATATATCAAATTAAGAACTAGGTGATCATAACCCAATAACTAATTGCTAATTTGACTCATGGATTCACCTAATTTCAAAATTCAAGCAAAACCCCCAGTTTTGGGTATAAACCCTAACTCTTTGATTCAAGAATTCAACACTAATAATGGAAGATATATGATTAACAACCCTAGATACATCATAATCTAGCATAAACTCCAATAATTTCATCATTAATAAGCCTAGATAGAAAATCCATCAAAACCCACTTTTAATCTTCCATTACTAAGGGCTAATAAGGAAAAGGGGATTCTAAGATGATTAGGATAAATGAAATAGCAAGAGGATAAGGAGAACTTACCACCAAAAACCTTCACCAATAATCTCCAAGAATAGTTCCCAAGAGCTCTAATTTCGAAATGGTATTAAATGACATACTAAGTGCTTTTAACACTTCATTAAATGAAATCACTGCCCGTCACCCGCTTTCGCGACGCCCAAATGGCCAGGACTGCTACAACAGCAGGGTGACCACTCCAGCGGTCTTTGGTACCGCCAAAGCTGGAACCAGGCGCCAGAAAAGTACCAAGTTTCACACTTCAATCCGATTTTTCGACTAATTTTTTAGGCCATTTGCTTACATAACACATATATAGACACACATAAAAACATGCTTCGAATGCGCTCACGGCCTCAAAATTCCCAACGGAGGTCTCATTGACTGAGTCAACTCCCGATACCCTAATTCCAATTTCTCAACCCAAGTTCCAAAATGTATCTGAGTGCATTGGGAACCGAACTAAATATACACACAAGTTCGAAATGACCATGCGAACCTCTCGAAATTGACGAATTTATGAAAAAGGTCCGTTTACCCAAAAATCAACTTTGAGCCAACTCTTTTTCGCTTATAGCTCAAATTTCACAAAAGTTCTCCTAAATCAAGATTAGACACCTCGAGAAGTGTGTCAATGGTCCCCTAGGGTCAAAAGTGAGCTAACCAAGCTCGAAAATGGGGCAAAAATGCCGGAAAGACTATAACGACCAAATGGGTTGTTACATCAGATACCAATTAAACCATTGCTTGTCCTCGAGCGACGAAAGAAAAAGAATAAGGAAATACCTGAATCATCAAACAACTAAGGATATTGGCTACGCATGTCGGACTCAGTCTCCCTGGTAGCCTCCTCAACAGGATGATGCTTCCATTGCACCTTCACCAAAGCAATCTCCTTTGACCTCAACTTCTGAACTTGCCTATCCATTATCGCAATAGGCTCATCCTCATAGGTCAAATTCTCATCAAGTAATATCGAATCCCAACAAAAAATGTAGGAACCGTCGGCATGGTACTTCTTCAGCATCGAAACATGAAAAATTGGATGAACTACCGCCAAGCCTAGCAGCAATGTCAACTCATAAGCAATATCGCCCACACGGCCAATAATCTCAAACGGTCCAATATACCTAGGGCTCAACTTGCCCCTCTTACCAAACCGCATAACACCCTTCATGGGTAAAACCTTCAATAGAAACTGGTCACCAACAACAAACTCCAAATCCTGGACCTTCCGGTCCGCAGACATCTTTTGTCGACTCTGAGCTACAAAACCTTTAGCCTGGATAACTCTCACTCTATCAAGGGACTCTCTCAACAGATCCGTACTCCAAGGTTGAGCCTCGAATCCATCAAACCAACCAACTGGAGATCTAAACCTCCTACCATATAAAGCCTAAAAAAGCGGCAGTATTAGTTGGCCAAATCCACAAAACGACAAGCCTCAGTAACAGTAGTGGGCCTCGCCCAACCTCTCACAACTTCAATCTTCTGTGGGTCAACCATAATCCCATCCTTAGACATTACATGGCCCAAGAATGCTACGGACTCCAACCAAAACTCACACTAAGAAACTTAGCAAACAAGCAATGCTTCTTCAACAATCAAAGAACATACGAAGATGTCTCTCATGCTCTCCTCCCTACTCTTGGAATATACCAAGATATCATCAATAAACCCAATCACGAAAGAATCAAGGAATGGCCTAAATATTCTATTTATCAAAGTCATAGATACAGCCGAGGCATTAGTAAGCCCAAAAGACATCACTAGGAACTCATCTGAAAGGCTGTCTTTGGAATATCCTCCGCCCTGATCTTCAACTGGTGGTAACCTGAACGCAAACCAATCTTTCGAAGCACCCGGAAGTTGGTCAAACAGATCATCAATACGAGGTATAGGTCACTTGTTCCGAATGGTAATCTTGTTCAGCTGGCGATAATCAATGCACAGTCTAATGGTCCAATCTTTCTTCTTCACAAATAACACAGGAGCACCCCAAGGGGAGACAGTCGGTCTAATGAACCCCATGCTTAATAAATCCTGTAACTGCCCCTTAAGCCCTCTCAACTCGGCAGGTGCCATCCGATATAACGGAATAGAGATAGGGCAAGTGGTCGAATCTAAGTTAATGTCGCGATCGAATGACATGCTCGACAGATCCGACGGGAATACATCCGCGAACTCACTCACAATAGGGATGGACTAAAGGGGTGGAGATACAACAGTCATATCAGGAAATGAATCAGATAGGCTAAACACCCCTTATTTACTAACTTCTTCGCCTGAAGGAAGTAAATGATCTTTTTTTGAGCGGGACTAGGAGTACTCCTCAACTCGAGCCTAGGAATGCCCGACATGGCTAAGATAACTGTCTTGGAGTGAATGTCCAAGACCGCGTGATAAGGAGAAAGCCAGAACATCCCCAATATAATATCAAAGTCCACCATATCGAGAATCATCAACTCTACCCAAGTTTTATACCCATAAAAGTAACCAAACAAGACCGGTGAACTCGATCAACAACTACAGAATCTCCAACCGGAGTAGACACATGAACAGGTATATCTATGCTATCACAAGAAAAATCCCAACCAACGACATAATATGCAGACAAATGCAAATAAATGGATCTAGGATCAAACAACACAGACGCTACTCTATAACGGACAAAAATGGTACGTGAAATCACAGCATCTGAGGCCTCTGCCTTGGGCCTACCAGAAAACGAGTAACAATGGGCTGGACCACATCCAGTCTGAGACCCCCCTCTCGCACTCTGGAACCACCTCTAACTGCTTGGGATCTACCTCCAGAACCATGAGAACCACCGCGGCCTGACTGAGCACCGCCCCTCTAAGAAGTACCACCTCGACCACCAGACAATATCGAAGTCCTCGGTGGATGATAATCAAGCCTGGGCTGGGGACATCTCCTAGAAATATGCCCAACCTCTCCACAAGCATAACAGGTCAAAGAAGTCGGAGGCTGATAAACTGAAGCTGAGGCTGTTACACCTCGAAAAATTTCCCGCTAATGTACAGTGAAAAGACTAACGAAGGGCACGACGTATACGATGTTTTGATAAGTAAGAAATAGTATTTGATGACCCTAAACGAGGTCTCAAAGGCATTTAAGATAAGGAAAGAAATTTGTTAAGGAAAGCAAGTCACATGTTGTGTGTCGGATAAGAATTACGAGTATCGAGTTAATGGCGTTCTAATGATGTTTTGGTGAAGAGGTATAACATCCCTTAGATTGGTATTGAGGTGTTAAACAAGTGTTAAGAAGGTTCCATAAGGATCGGAGATCAAACGAGTCGACGAGAACAAGTCTCGAAATGCTGGCATTATACGACCAGACATACTAGCCGTATAAAATACACGGACCGTATGTCCAGCCGTAGGTTCAGCCCCGAATGGCACACTTCACTGGACCAAACATACGGTCCAGACATACGGCTTGATGAAAAATATACGGACCGTATGTTGGTCCGTATGTTCTGGTCGGGACAGATTGTGAATTAATATAAGGGACCTCTCTTTCATTTATTTTCATTTCATTCTTCATCTCCACAAGCCAAAAACCCTATAGAATATTCCCCACACTTCATCCACAAGAATTCAAAGGAAATTGATGATCAAATTCATCAAACCAACAAGAATCAAGAGTGTGAAACCCATTAAAGTCATCCCAGCAAAGAAATCCCAAGAGAAGTGAAATAGGGTTTTGGTGCTAGAAGAGTATTTCCACTCAAGACTTGTTTCTATGCTATCTAAGGTAAGTTTCATGGTATTTTCATAATGTTTGAAGTATTAATAAGTTGAAACACTTGGATTGTAGAAGAGTATAGAAAATGGGTCATAAATGTGTGAATAGTATCATTGTTGAGTAGTAGTTTGGATTGAATCGTGAATATGGATATGTTGTGACTATGACTACGTTATAAATGACATTTGGAACATGGAATAAGTATTGTATGAGAAATAACACGATAATGAACTTTGGTCATGATTATAGAGAATTTGAAGTGAAATTGTGAGATGTGGAAAATGTAAATGAATGATGCTGGATGTTTATGATATTGTGATGGTTGTTATAAATGTTTGGGAGTTGATATGGAATACGGAGGAAGTCGTATAAATAAAGGAAATGCTGCCCAATTTTCTCTAGCTTTGGTAAGCGCATTTTTATAATTGTTTAGCTAATGTCGATACGAATTCTCTTGAAGGTAGAACGTGTGCATTAAAGGAGAACGAGCAAGTGATAGAATAGTTAAACGACAAAGGTATGTGAGGCTAGTTCTTTCTTTCTAAGGCATGAATCTTATGGCATGATTTTCCTCCTCCTTCATGAATTTCTTATCCTCAGGAAAACTAAGAGTCCTTGTTCATGAATAGCTATATGAGATAAGAGATACGTTATGAGTACAATAATGATGATGATAAGCTTGAGTCTAAAGATTCTAGAGTCCCTGATATGACATTTTTATAAAGCTAATGATGTTGATTATTAAACACACTCACCTTATGCTAGTTCCTTCAAGGTGAGGCAGAATGTTTATGAATGCCCCATAATTTTATCGGGGGTTCACGACCTTCTGTCACCCCGATAGAGTATAGTCGTCCTTGAATTTCCATGCATGCTTATTATGATATGCATATTATGATGAGCCCATGATGATGGTATTACACCGTTCCTATATGTTCGGGCAGTCACCACTAAGGCGAGCAGCTATACACCATGGCCAGATGGCATGGGCAGACACCACTAGTGGGCGGCATAAGATGGTACCTTGGACGCGGGAGGCCTGGACGCAGGCTAATGCTATTGATTATCACACCGTACCTATATGGTTGGACAGCTTATACATTTATGCATATATGATATGATGATGATTATGTGTGGAAGGCATGCATTATTTCTTTTATGATTCCGTCAGTTGCAGATTGCTCCTCATTTGATGCCTTCTCATTTCATTGATGTTTCATTATTGTTTATGCCTTACATAATCAGTACAGTGTTCGTACTGACGTCCCTTTCCTTGGACGCTGTGTTCATACCCACAGGTAGACAGGAAGACGGTGTAGATCCATAGGAGCTATCAGCAGATTTACAGGAGCCCTCCTTTATTCCGGAGGTGCTATTTTGAGACAGTGTTTTTGTGTATATACATATTGGGTATGACGAGGTCCTATCCCATCCACATGTCTAGTACTCTAGTAGAGACTCGTAGATACGCAATTGTGGGTAGTATGGTCGCACAAGTTTCTCATATGTATATGCATGTATTTATATATTATTTTTATAGCCTAAAGGGCTTATGTTTATAAAGTAAATATGTTGCAAATGAAAGTCGTTTTCTATGATTGTGAGTATAAGAGGTATGAATGAAAGCAGGATGAGTAGTAGAATGAGTGGTGCTCGGTGGTTAGCCCCGGGTGCCAGTCATGGCCTTAATCGGGTCGTGACAGAAGTGGTATCAGAGCAGTTCAGTCCTAGGAAGTGTCTACGAGTCGTGTCTAGTAGAGTCTTGTTTATGGTGTGTTGCGCGCCACGCTAATAAACAGGAGGCTACAGGGCATTTAGGAAAAATGACCATCTTTCTTCTTATGAGATCGTGCGATAGAGTCGTGCATAAGATTTTATCTGTCACACCCTTAATCCGACAGGGTGTGATGGGCACCTGACCCTTACCTAGGGCCGAGCAACCCACTGACTTTTGTGACACTTATAATCATACTAGACAGGGCCCTTAAGTCGTGTAATAAAAGCATAACGAGAACTTTACAAAACATGCTTTTGATTTTCCTGAACTCAAATAAAATTGGTATCAGAGCAGTTCGTCCTAGGGGTTGTCTGCAAAGTCGTGTCCGGTAGAGTCCTGTTTATGGTGTGAAGCCGGCCACATTTATAAACAGGAGGCTACGGGGCATCTAGGATGGTTACTCTTCTTTCACTTCTTAGATCGTGCCATAGAGCCAAGTCATAGGAAATGAGATATCTTATGCTAACTTTTGGTTTCGGCAGAAGAACGACATCGATAGAAGAAGGTGACCGACGATATTGGAAGCTATAAAGCACGCAGGTAAGTAAAGGTACGAAAGATATATGTTGAGTATGGTATTGATATACGATTGAAATGCGAAGTTGAAAATCGAAAGGGAAAGTAAGTAAAAAGGGGTAACACGTATGGTCATGTTGAGCTTATGAGGTAAGTCCATTATTTTCAAACTTTTATGAATACTGAGAGCCCTGTCTTTGCTATGACCCTGTGCTGATATGATATATGTATGTGATGATGGCCCTGTGAGGCACTGTTGGTATTTCATGCGTGCAGGTTTTGGGATAGTAAGGAATACGAGAGAAACTGCCGAAATTTTTTCGGAAATAATGCGAGAATGAAATATAAGTTTGGAATGTATTTTGAAAAAAAAAAATCGTGTTAATAGTAACGATGGGGGTTAGCTGAGCTGTGAGTATGGCTGCCCTTTAAGAATAAGTTACTGCGAAATTTGTGATAATAGTAAATAGGAGGTCAATGAAGATATGGTAATAAGGAATTTGGAACGGATTTGTGATACCAAAAGACGATTTGGGAAGAGTGAGATATTAAGGTACCGACCGAATCGATAAGTAGGAGAAAAATAAGATAAGATTATAGTTAAAGGAAGTGATGACACGATTAAGACAAGGGGGATGGAAAAAAAAGAAGAAGAAGAAGAAGAATTGTGACGAATAGGGATGTATTAATAAGACAGCTGCCGGGTACGTATTCGTGCACATACCTTTGCATTGTTCACCGAGTCCCGAAAGGGCCGGGTACGGTATATGATGATATGATTATTCACCGAGTCCCGAAAGGTCCGGGTACGATCGAGTCCCGAAAGGGACGGGTACGGTATATGATGCTATGATTATTTACCGGTCCCTTGCTAGCGGCCGGGACACGTTATTCACCGAGTCCCTCACTAGAGGGCCGGGTACGGTATGTATATATGTATACGGACATGCATACATGATTATGATATGATTTTGCTCACCGAGTCCCCCACTAGAGGGCCGGGTACGGTATATATGTACGATGATATGATGATACGCTTATGATATGATTTTACCTACCGAGTCCCTCACTAGAGGGCCGGGACACGCTATATGCATATATGATGATTATATGATTTTGATATGCATGATAAATATTTTCGAAGACAAGTCTTATGATCTTCTGTACTCTTTACTTCAGTATGATCCCGCTTACTACATTTCATGCTTTACATACTCAGTACATATTCCGTACTGACCCCTTTTCTTCAGGGGCTGCGTTTCATGCCGCGCAGGTACACCCAGGTGAGCCGAAGATATTAGTAGAAGATGTTCCAGCGGGATTGGCGAGCTCCACTTTCTCCGGAGTGCTGCCGAGTCAGATTTTTATGTTATGGTTTCATGTTCCGTGTTAGAGACTTTGCAGACAGTGTCGTGGGTATAAGATGTTGATTACGTAAGCGGCTATGTAAGTCGATGTACTATTACGCATTGTATTATAAGTTTTATATGTTACAGATTTTATTTGATCTGAGAAAGGCAAAAAGCATATTGTTCTTTGAAAAACCTTCATTATGTATTTGTGTCATGATTTGAGGGCCAACATGATTATGAGTATTACGAGGGTCTGCGGGTTCGCTCGGCCCTAAATAAGGGTCGGGTGCCCATCACACCCTATCGGATTAAGGGTGTGACATTATCCTCCCTAAAAAGTGTGCTATGATTTCAGAAATGCCGCCAAAGGGAAAAGCAAAGCAGCCCAGAAGGGCAAGACTACGATGAAAAGGTGGGCAGAAAGAGAGCCGCCAATGAATGTAAATGAGGGTGAATCACACCATGCTGCTCCATCTAATGTCTCTACTACTCCACCTATTACAGAAGAGCAAGAAGGGGCTTCAGCTCCAGCTCCTATGTTTCCAGTTCCTCCACCGGCTACTTCGGGTCAACAAGTGACCGAGGCCATTCATTTATTGACACAGTTGGTTGCCGCCCAGGCACAACGGCAAAATGCGGGCCTAAGTGATCGGTCAGCTAGTACTAGAGCCCGTGACTTCATGAGTTTGAATCCTCCGGAGTTCTTCGGGTCAAAGCCGGATGAAGATCCGCAAGGCTTTATTGATGAGATGTTGAGGACATTAAAGATTATTCATGCCTCTGCGATCGAATCCGTGGAGTTGGCATCTTATCACCTCGAAAAAATTTTCGTTGATGCACAGTGAATAATAGGCTAGTGAAGAGCACGAAGTATATGATGTTTCAATAAGTAAGAAATAGCATTTCATGATTCTAAATAAGATTTTAAAGACATTCGATGTTAGACGAGAAAGTGCCAAGAGAAGGCAATGTATACGATAAGTATCGGAAAGGA
Source organism: Lycium ferocissimum (assembly GCF_029784015.1). Lineage (NCBI taxonomy): Eukaryota > Viridiplantae > Streptophyta > Magnoliopsida > Solanales > Solanaceae > Lycium > Lycium ferocissimum. Next base: position 23,894,512 of record NC_081343.1, read on the forward strand.
TTTATGAGTAGCAAGTTGATGAAAACTTAATGATATGTTGGGGGGAGAGTTATAACACCCCTTAGATTGTTAATGAAGTGATAAATAAGTGCTAAGAAGGTTCCATAAGGATTGGAGATCAAACGAGACGACGGGAACAACTTTGGTGAGACTGTGGGTTTCACGGCCATGTTCCACGACCCATATAATGTTCCACGGACCGTGGAAGGGTCCGCGGAAATGCCAGCAGAAGTGGTGGCTGGCTGGTCGTGAACCACGACCAATTTCACGGACAGCACTATGTTCCACGGACCGTGGAATAGTCCGTGGAAGTCCCGACAGGCTGAAATGTTCTAAGTCTTTAAATGTGATTCCAACTTCATTATTTCATTCCAACACTTCTCCACTTCTCTCTAAAGCCTCTAGAGCATTACATATAAATGAACAAGAATCCAAGGAAAATCAAAGGTTCTTATCATCAAACCAAGTGAATCAAAGTAAGAAACCCATTAAATTTCATCAAAAGCAAGGAATTCAAGTGAAGGAAAAACTAGGGTGTTGCTCAAGTGAGGTATTCGCACCCAAGGTTCAATCCTACACCATATAAGGTAAGTTTTATGATGTTTTGATATTGTTTAAAGTATTTGGAAGTTGAAACACTTGGATTACAAAAGAATAGAAGAAATGGGTCATGAATGTGCAATAGTGCCACTTTTGAGTAAATGTTTGGAATGAGTTATGATTCTTTATATTTTATGAATATAATCATGCTATAAATGATGTTGAGAACATGGGATTAGACCTTGAATATGAATGAACGGAATTATGTGATATGACCGTGAATATGGATGAATTAGAATGGTGAACCGAAAAAGTGAGGACAATGTAGTTGACTAAAGGCTATTGTGATGATATTGTGAATGTTATTATTTATGTTTGGGAGTTGATATATATGGAGGAAGTCGTATAAATAAAGGAGATGCTATCTGATTTTCTCTAGAATTAGTCATGAATGCTAAGCTATCCATTATCTAATGTGAGTATGCACTTCAATGAAGGTAGAACGTGAGCCTTGAAGAAGAACGTACAAGTGATAGAATAGTTGCACGGAAAGGTATGTGAGGCTAACCCTTCTTTCAAAAGGTATGGTTCTTTGGCCAAATATTATCCTTCTACGATTTTACGATATTCTCCAATGATCCTATCTCTAGAAGCTACTAAGCTTATGATGCTCAAATAATACGATTGTACTAAGTTTCTTATGCGACGAGAAATTCTCTAAGGATAGAATGTAATGAATGACAATAGTAAAAAAGGCTAAAGATAATTATGAGCTTATATGTATATGTGCCCATGAGTGGCTATTGTGAACCCCGAGCTATATGGCTGAGTAGAATATAGTGAATATGTATATATATATATATATATATATATATATATATGACGATGCGCGCACACCACTGCAGTTGGGTACGAACAACCCTGACTGAGCCTTGGTAGGGCCAGGTATGATGACACTTAGCCTTCGTAGGGCCAGGTATGTGAAACACCGAACCTACGTGGTCGGGTATGCTATATAAATGCTATATATATATATGGCATCAATATGAGTACGAATATGCAATATATATGACATCAATATGAGTACGAATATGCTATGTATATGACATCAATATGAGTACGAATATGTTAAGAATATGTAAATGCCAAGTAAAGGCTATGTATATGCAATGTATATGATATGAGCATGAGTATGAAAGGAAATATGATTATGAATACGAAAATGGATACGAAAGGTAAATGAGTACGGATATGGATGTATGTACACGAATACGCAATAGAAATGGAACGTCCCTATGGAAAGCAAGTAAGTGCTGTGACGATGATGCTATTATCTTCCATCTTATGCTATTTCATATGTTATCTAATATGCTTTCATATTGATATTGATCATGCTTTACGTACTTAGTACATTCTTCTTGTGCGACGTCCTTTTGTTTGTGGACGCTGCGTCATGCCCGCAGGTGGCCAGGGAGACAGACTTGATCCATAGCTTTATTATTCAGGGACTACATAGCGGGGCTCCATTTCATTCGGAGCGGCAGCTTTTGGTATAGATTCTTTATTGTACATATTTATGGGCACGGCGGGGTCCTGTCCCGCCCATATGTTATGATATGATGTACCCTTCTAAGAGGCTCGTAGACATGTGTATATGGTTAGATATGTTTGGCCTTGTCGGCGTATATTTTGGGATATTATTTTGATAGCTTTGTCAGCTTATGTACATTTGTATGGGCATAGTTGTTAATGATGATATAGATATGTTGTTGCCTAATGAGATTAGAATGATGATGAATGAAAAGCATGATATAACTATGTGGCTCACCTAGATGTGATGTATAAGTATGTTAAGGGGTGCCCGGGTGGGTTAGCACCGGGTGCTCGTCGCGGCCCTCCGGGTTGGTCGTGACACTTAGGGCCACATTTATTCAAAGATTGCTTGACGGCTTCATTGCAAGATGGGATGGACATTTCCCGTATTCAAGCCCATGCCCAAAATCTAGAAGGACAACAACCTCCACAAAGGGGTGATCATGATATTGATAGAGGGCAAAACAAAGGGCCGGATCTATGGGCACGGGTAGTGAGTATAGAGGGGGGATCAAGGCGGAGACACATTCTAGGCACTCAGGCCAGACGGTGACTAGTGCACCTCCTCGATTTACATGCAGGAAATTTGATCGCTCCTTTCGTTCAGGACAGGGTCAGAGTTCGAGGGCCTCAGGTTCACAGTTTGGAGGAGAGTATAGCCAGAGGAGACCTCCGATACCACGATACGGTCGGTGCAAGAGATTACACTGCGGGCCAGGTGCTGCCGGGTTCGGCACGCTTGTTATACTTGTGGTCGGGTAGGGCACACGACGAGAGGTGCCCGTCGATGAGCGATGAGAGTTGGGACCCCGACTGTAGGATCGGCGGCTGGTTCTTCATCGGTGCGTACGGTAGGGCGGACGACTCCCCGGTTCCCGGCGGGCGAGGGGGAGCATCTCGCCCGGTGCTACTCGGCCCGCTGTATACTTTAGCGGACCGACAGGATCTCGAGTCATCCCCAGATGTGGTTACAGGTACATTATCAGTATTTTCCCATGATGTGTATGCATTGATAGATTCGGGTTCCACATTATCATATATTACTCCATATGTTGCTAACCATATTGGGGTGAAACCCGAGCCAATTAAGCCTTTTGAGGTATCTATTCTGGTTGGTGATCCCATGATAGCTAGACGAGTATATAAAGATTGTGTGATTGTGATATGTGACCGCCAAACTAAAAGGCGATTTAAGAAGTCGAAATGGTAGATTTTGATGTGATTATGGGTATAGATTGGTTGGCCTCATAATTACTGCATTAATGTTGATTGCCGGATGAAATTAGTTCGATTTCAATTTCGGAGAGCCGTGTGAATGGAAAGGTAATATGGAAACTTCAAGAGGTAGGTTTATTTCCTACCTTAAGGCAAGGAAATGATAGTTAAGGGCTATATTTATCATTTAGTTCGAGTTCATGACAAAGCGAGACGCCAACTTTCAATCCGTTCGGTAGTGAATGAATTCCGGATGTATTTCCGGATGAACCTCCAAGCCTTCCTCGAAGAAGAGAAATTGACTTTGCCATCGATGTGTTCTTGGATACAAGCCTATTTCTATTCCTCCTTATCGAATGGCACCGGAAATTGAAGAGCTAAAGGCACGGTTGAAAGATTTGCTTGAGAAGGGTTTATTAGGTCAGTTCATCACCGTGAGGAGCACCGATCTTATTTGTGAGAAAGAAAAATGGCTCCCTACGAATGTGCATTGACTATAGAACGGTTGAATAAGTGACGATAAAAGAAGAGATATCCTCTTCCGAGAATTGATGATTTATTTGATCACGAGGTGCCAGTGGTTTTCCAAAATAGATTTGAGATCGGGTTATCATCAAGTGAGAGTTAGAGAAGAAGATATTCCCAAGGCAGCATTCGAACGAGATATGGCCATTATGAATTAGAGTGATGTCGTTTGGGCTAACTAATGCTACGGTGTTTATGAATTTGATGAATAATGTATTCGGGCCCTCTTGGATCTATTTGTAATAGTATTTATTGATGATATTCTGGTGTATTCTCGGAATCGGAACATGCGTATCATTTACGTATTGTTCTTGGAATTCTTCGAACTCGGGAGTTGTATGCAAAATTTTCAAAGTGCGAGTTTTGGCTGAATTCTGTGACATTTCTGGGTCATGTTATTTCAGACAATGGCATTCGAGTTGACACTCATAAGATTGAGGCTGTGAAGACTTGGCCAAGGCCTACGACGCCTATAGAAGTTCATAGTTTTCTGGGATTGGCAGGTTATTATAGAAGGTTCATAGAGGGCTTTTCGTCTATTTCAGCACCATTAACGAAGCTAACCCAAAAGTCAGTAAAATTTTAGTGGAATGATGCTTGTGAGCATAGCTTCCAAGAGTTGAAGGACAGGTTGACCTCAGCTCCAGTCTTAACACTCCCAGAAGGGCCAGATGGCTACGTTGTGTATTGTGATGCTTCTGGCGTGGGGTTAGGATGTGTATTAATGTAGCACGGTAGAGTTATTGCTTATGCTTCGAGACAGCTGCGGAAACATGAAAAGAACTACCCAACTCATGATCTTGAATTGGCTGCAGTTATTCATGCATTAAAAATGTGGAGACATTATTTGTATGGTGTGCACGTTGATATCTATACAGATCATAAAAGTCTTCAATACATCTTTAAACAAAAGGAGTTAAATCTACGGCAAAGGTGATGGTTAGAATTATTAAAAGATTATGATGTTAATATTTTATACCACCCCAGAAAGGCGAAGGTAGTAGCGGATGCACTTAGCAGCCGATCAATGGGTAGCTTATATGAAGTTCCCTTAGAGAAGAAAGAATTGATTCATGAGCTCCACCAACTAGCAAATCTTGGAGTACGTTTAATTGATTCAGGTGATGCAGGAGTTAGTGTTAGAAATCCCACAGTTTCGTCCTTGGACATGGAAGTAAAAGAGAGGCAATATGAAGATCCTCAATTGAGCTATTATAGAGATACATGTTCCATAGAAGGAGTTCTCAAGTACCGAGGCAGGTTATGTGTCCCAAACGTTGCAGAATTACGCCGCCGGATCTTAGAAGAAGCTTATTATTCTCAGTATTCTATTCATCCAGGAGCAACAAAGATGTATCATGATCTTAAGTTGATATATTGGTGGGATGGCATGAAAAGAGACATAGCAGAATTTGTAGCACAATGCCCAAATTGCCAGCAAGTGAAGATAGAACATCAAAAGCCAGGGGGATTATTGCAAGCAATGGAAATTCCTACGTGGAAATGGGAAGTGATCAACATGGATTTCATTGTGGGACTACCTCGTTCCCGAGGCAAATATGATTCTATATGGGTAGTTGTGGATAGAATGGCGAAAGAAGCTCATTTTCTTCCAGTCAAAACGACCTACTCAGCAGAAGATTATGCAAGGTTGTATATCAAGGAGATTGTGAGACTCCATGGTGTTCCGATATCCATTATTACAGACAGAGGAGCTCAGTTTACAGCCAAGTTCTGGAAATCTTTCCAAGAAGGTTTAGGTACCCAAGTTAAGCTCGGCCATGACATTTCACATAGACAAACGGACAAGTCGAGGTACCATACAGATATTGGAGGATATGCTAAGGGCGTGTGTTTTAGATTTTGGTGGTAGTTGGGATGACCACTTACCCTTTATCGAGTTCGCATATAATAATAGCTATCATTCTAGCATTCAAATGGCTCCGTATGAAGCTTTATATGGAAGGAAGTGTCGATCTCCAATTAGATGGTTCGAAATAGGAGAAGTTCAATTAATAGGCCCTGAGTTGATTCAACAAGCTGTAGAGAAAGTCAAGGTGATCCGAGACCGATTATTAACAGCCCAAAGTCGCCAAAAGTCTTATGCGGACAACCGCCGGCGAGATCTAGAATTTCAGGTCGACGATTGGGTGTTCTTGAAGGTATCACCAATGAAAGGGGGGATGAGATTTGACAAGAAAGGAAAGTTGAGTCCTCGATACATTGGACCTTATAAGATTATCCGTAAGGTGGGTCAAGTAGCCTAAATTGGACTTGCCTTGAGCTTGAACTAGTTCACCCTTTGATTCCATGTCTCGATACTCACTTGTTGTGTTGGAGATCCTGCAGTTATTGTGCCGATAGATGATGTTCGAGATCACAAAAAAGCTAGCACCGTGAAGAAGTGCCTACTGCCATACTAGACAGGCAAGTACGGAAACTTCGGAATAAGGAAGTGGCTTCAGTTAAGGTCTTGTGGCGAAACAACAACTGAGAAGAAATGACTTGGGAAGCGGAAGAAAAGATGAAATCCACATATCCGCATTTATTTCAGCCCCCGGAGGAGATCTATGATGAGACATCGAGATTATAAGGTATGTATGTTTTTTTTATGCATATAGGTCGTGTGTGGCCAATTTATGTTGCTATTGTGTTGTGGCCCTGCGAGGTAATGTTATTATGGCTTGTTGTGACAGGATGGTAGCACCATATTACAGGGGAGACTCTGGCAAAATTTTTATAGAATCCCCAATGACTTAACATTCGAGGACGAATGTTCCAAAAGGGGGGGGGGGGGGATGTTACACCTCGAAAAAATTTTCGTCGATTAATACAGTGAATAGACTAGCAAAGTTAATGATGTATACGATGTTTTGGTAAGTAAGAAATAGTGTTTGATGGTCCTAATTAAGATTTCCAAAGACATTTGAGTTAAGGCAAGAAAGTTGTTAAGGGAAGCGAGTCATAAGTTGTGTGTCGGGCAAAATTTCGAGTATCAAATTAATGATGACTTAATGATGATTGGAGGACGAGTTATAACATCCCTTAGATTGCCAATGAAGTGATAAACAAGTGCTAAGAAGGTTCCATAAGGATTGGAGATTAAACGAGACGACGGGAACGACTTCGGTAAAACTGTGAGTTTCACGACCAGGTTCCACGGACCATGGAATGTTCCACGGACCGTGGAAGGGTTCGTGGAACTGCCAGCAGAGATGGTGGCTGGCTGGTCATGAAACACGACCAAAACCACGGAAGGTTCCACGGACCGTGGAAGAGTCTGTGGAACTCCCGACGGCTGAAATGTTTCAAGTCTTTAAATATAATCCCAACTTCATTTATTTCATTTCCACACACTTCTTCAACCTCTCAAGATCTATAGAACCTTCCATATATTTCATTCACAAGAAAACCAAGGAAATCAAAGATCAATAACAAGAATTGAAGTGAATCAAGTGTATGAAACCTCACTAAAGTCATCCAAACCAAGAAATCCCAAGAAAGGTGAAATAGGGTTTTGGTGCAAGAGGTATATTACCATTCAAGGCTTATCCCTCCATCCTCTAAGGTGAGTTTTATGATCTTTCTATGTTGTTTAAAGTATTGATAAGTTGAAACACTTGGATTGCAGAAGAGTATAGAAAATGGGTGATAAATGGGTGAATAGTATCATTGCTGAGTGGTAGTTTGGTTTGAATCATGAAAATGGAGATGTTGAGATTATAAATACGTTATAAATGACATGTAGAACATGAAATAAGTATTGTATGAGTGAGAACACAATGGCGAACCTTGATCATGATTATGGAGAATTTGGAGTGAGATTGTGAAATGTGAATAATGTAAATGAATGACGATTGTCGTTTATGATATTGTGACTGTTGTTATGAATGGTTGGGAGTTGATATGGAATATGGAGGAAAGTATTATAAACAAAGGAAATGTTTCCCAATTTTCTCTAGCTTTAAGAAGCACGTTCTTATAATGGTGTAGCTAATATCGATATGAATTCCCTTGAAGGTAAAACGTGTGCATTAAAGGAGAACAAGCAAGCGAGAGAATAGTTAAATGACGAAGGTATGTAAGGCTCAACCTTTCTTCCTAAGGCATGAATCATATATGCATGATTTTCCTCTTTCTTCATGAATTTCCTATATTCCGAAAGACTAAGAGCCGGTGTTCACGAATAGTCATATGAGACAAGAAATACGCCATGAGTACGATAGTGATAATGATAAGTTTAAGCCTAAGGATTCTAGAGATTACGACGTGATGTATCTACGAAGTTAATGATGTTGACTATGATTCATTATTGTTTTCCTCATGTACACTCACCTTAAAATGTAGTTCCTCCAATGTGAGATATAACGCTTATGATTACTCCATAACGTAATCGGGGGTCCACGACCTTATGTCACCCCGACACTGCTATAGTTGCTTTCAAGTTCTAATGTATGTTTTGATGATATATGTATGATGATGTTAAGTCATGATAAAGCCATGATATGTCTAGGAAATGAATGATAATGGTAAGTGTATGATACGTACGATAATATGATTCCGCCGCGCCTAAATGGCCGGACATGTCACCGCAAAGGCGGGCTGCATACGATTCCACTGTACCTAAATGGCCGGGCATGTCACCGCTAAGGCGGGCTGCTATGTTTACACCGAGCCTAGAGGGCCGAGCATGACACCACTAGTGGCCTGCACACGATGGTCACCCGGACGCGGGTTAACGATATGATGATGTATGATTGATATGATGATGCATGTATGCTATGATGATGTATATGCTATGATGATACCTATGGTATGCTACGTATGATATATGTATAAAATGAATCCATACAAAGGTTATGCCTCCATCTATGTCTTATGATTTTTCCTATTATGTTCCTTTCATTTATGCCTTACATACTCAGTACAACGTTCGTACTGACGTCCGTTATCTTTGGACGGTTGTGTTCGTACCAGCGGAGTGGCGGAGACGGTGCAGATCCATAGGAGCTAGTAGCTGATTTGAGAGCACTCCATTTTTCGGAGGTGCTATTGATTATTCTTTTGGTACATATATGTATATATATTCATGATTTGGGCACGATGGGGTCCGGTCCCGTCCATATGTCTAGTACTCTAGTAGAGGCTCGTAGATACGCAGTGTGGGTAAAATGGTCTTACAGTCTTCATGTATATGCATGTATATATCCATTATTTTGATTGCCAAAGGGCTTATGTTTATAAAAGTAAATATGTTTCAAACGTTAATAGCTTTCTATGACTATAAGCATATATTATGAATGAGAGCAGATGAGTAACAGAATGAGCGGTGTTCGGGGGTTAGTCCCGGATACCCGTCATGGCCCATAGTCGGGTCGTGACATTTGCGCCCAATCAGCTTTGTTGACAACAAACATGTCTTTGATTTCTTTTGGGGTAGGTTTGTGAGGGATAAGGATATTTTGTGCCAGTTTCTTTTTTGATGTCGTTGGCGCTTCTACACTCTCCAGAACATCTCTAATCTCTTCCAAAGTAGGAGTCATCTCTATTTCTCCGAATCTGAACATCATTATGTCATTGTCCCAATAACCGGTAATGATCTTTAGCAGACCCAGACCCCCAGTCATATTCATTAATGAAGGCAGATGCCCTACACAACTCTTAATTTCTTCCCTACACAACTCTTAATTTCTTTCTTCTGATCATTAGTCAAGTCTTTCCACCATATCACTAAACCTGGTGGTGGACCCACAACCATATCAAAATGCACATCATGAGACATCTGCAAGACAAAACACTATTAGTTCCCCGACCCAGGAACAATAATTTATTTCACACTTGGCACAATAATGCTTCCAAATAGCAAATAGTGAGATGCAGTGTCTTCTGGTTTTTACACCGTCTAAACATAGTAGGGTGTCTTTCCTTTCGGATTCAGGTAGGTTCGAGATATCCAAACCAGTCTATGGTCGATATGTGCTATCAATAAGGATCTGGCTTTGCTCTACGCTAATTATTCTAGAGTGATTTTGAAATGAATGACATAGGTTACCCAAGCGGACAAGCTGGGGCTGGGTTCTCTAAGGCTGTGGGATGACCGCATGCTCATTCGACCTTAGAGACCTCCAAAGAATATATTAAAGGTTTTTTAGTGAAGGCATGGACTTGTGACTCATCCCGCATCACCATCCTTTGGAAAAAATGTAAAATAAATGCCAGGAGTGGAGGAGTATGCATGCATGAATGACAGTTATATTTTGCAGAAATTTAAACACATAAATAATTTATATCACATAAACAATTTATATCACGTAAGGCAAATAATATTGGAACCTTATGGTTAGAACCTTAGGTGTCCCCAGCGGAGTCGCCATCTGTAGCGGGCGTTAGGAATTCTAAGTTTAACCAGCTCGCACATACCTCATAAAAGGATAGTGGTGTCCCGGAAAAGTACGGTTGTGAATCGTACCGGGAAAGTCAGAAAAACCCGCCAATCACTTAATGGTGCTCTAAAGGATATATTTTAGAGTCGCCACCTAATTTTTAGGAAAATCAGTTCGAAAAGGGTTCATTTAAAATAGTTATTTTGCGACTATCCTAAAAAGAAGCCTAATCTACCAAAGTCTGGGTAAGGGTTCTAGTGACCCCCCGGAGAAGGTGTTAGGCACCACGGTAATAAGGATCCGCTCGATCGAGGTTTACCTGTGAGTTCTAATAGTGCCGTATGATTATAAATCATTTTTGACAAAAATTGCTTAAATCTAGATTTCCGCAATAAAAGGGTGTCATTTACATGCAAGAAATATATATTTTTTAAGAAATTGTTGAAGCATAATTTTGCTCAAAATTGAGCGTGGGGTCGGACTTGAACACCTAGGCTAATACCCGAAGGCTCTTTGTTACACCCCGTATCTTTGAAGGAGCACTTATCAAATTTGAAACGTAAGTACGTTGAGTTATGGTTAAATAAAATCACTTTGGAATAAAAGGAGCAAGCATTATTAAGTATATACAATAAGTAAAGGATGTATATAAGGTATACCAGAAGATTTTATGAGGAAATGAGTGGGAGAAATAGAGTAGTATGACTTTGGAGAAAGGATAGGTAAAGTTCCGTGTGAAAATTTTGGTACAAGTTGAGAGAAGAATATCTCTTAGCATATGAAGCGTTTTGAAGTGAAACAAAAGCCTAAATTGTAGTTCGGGAAGTCTAGTTTCCAACGCAACAAACCACTCATCGATAGGACATCAGAGTAGAGAATTATAGGCGTTATAAGTTAGGCTGACAAAGCAAAAACGAGTGCTACAGTACCGACTTGCTACAGTACTGCTACAGTGACCCCCCGAATTTGAACCTTATAAAAGGGAAAAAAAAAACCCCATGTTTTTCACAGAAAAAAATCAGATTGAGAGCAGCAACAAAAAGGGCAATTATGTCATAACAAAAGTTGAGGGTTTGAAGTGATTTTGCTTAATTAAGGCCCGGATAACGCACGGTGGATTTTAGCCTGGATTGAAGTGGATATCGGAGGTATTGCTGTTTTAACAAAAATAAGGTACGAATCTCTTTCTATTTACGTTAATACCGGTTTATTCTCGGAGACAAAGTTGTTAAATAATTGTATAGTAAGTTGGTTAGTTATGGAAGCTGGAAAACAACGTGTGGGCTGTTTCATGGCACATGTTGGTGTTGAAAGTGATGTTGTTAATGTTGGTATTGATTTTTTTATTGTTGGTTCTTTGAATTACGAGTTTGGACTAGGCATATAAACAGAGGAGATGCTGCCGAAATTTCGGCAGATTCTAGAAAATTTTATTTAAAGGCTTAGGATAAGTATATAACAATGGACCAAATTATAGCATGAATGGTCTTATATGTAGATTGCGAGACCAGAAATAGGTGGAAGAGCCAAGACGTGAATTTTCAGGTATGTTAAAGCTCGTCCCTTTCTTTCAAAGGTATGATTCCTTTCTTGTGAACCCATACATGTTTCCTAAAATATCCTTATTGTTACACCTCAAAAAATTTCATGTTGTTGCTCAGTAAATAGACTAACGCAGGGTGAGGTGTATGCAATGTCCCTACAAGTAAGAAAGGTTACTTTTCGGTTCTAATTAAGATTCCAAAGACGTTTGAGGCAAGAGAAGAAAGTTCGTTGAAGAATGTAAGGTATAAGTCATGTTTTGGAAGGGTTTTGCAAAGTACTGAACAAATGTTGACTTAATGATGTCTTAAGAAATAGTTATAACGCTCCTTAGGTTGCTAATAAAGTGTTAAGAAGGTTCCATAAGGATCGGAGATCAACGAAACGACGAGAACAACTTTGGAAAAACTGGGAGTTATACGGCCCGTATAATTTATACGGTCCGTATAAGGGACTGTATAATTTATACTGTACCGGTCCAGAGAAGGGTCCTCCACTAGAAGTATTATACGGTCACATATACGGACCGTATAAGTTATACGGACTGTATATGTGTCCGTATAACACCGTCGGGACAAATTTTAATTTGTATGAAAAGAGACCCCCAAGTCCTCATTTTTCATTTCATCCTTTCTCCATACCTCAAGAAAGCTCTAGAATATTCTCCATACCATTTTAACATACCCAAGAGAAATCAAGAGTTAAGCATCAAGTTGATGGAATCAAGAACAAACTCGGGGGTTTTTACAACTCAAAAATTCGGGTAAGTTGGGGTTTTTTCAAGTAGAATATTT
>NC_081343.1:23907203-23953684 GCF_029784015.1 Lycium ferocissimum
AACCACAACAACACATTTCTTTTCCTCCAAATTCATAAACTACACCAACATTCCACATTTAGCAACATTAACCACAATAATACAAAACTATATTAAAATTACATTATTTCTTCCAACAACCTACAAACGATTCCAACTTCCATTTAAATCATTAAACCATCATTTTCATTATGAAATCCATGCAACAACAACCAAAACATGCTAAATAAAATTAGTTCTTCATTCCTACACACAACACACATATTCGGCCACACACCAACTTCCATATTTCCATGAATTTCATCCATTTCCACTTACTACAACATGCACAAGCAACTATAAAACATGTAAAGAAAATTAAACCTCACCTTTTCTCTTCAACTTCTCTATTCGGATGAACTTGCTCATGATCACAACGAACGATTTTCTTGCTCTAACAATTACTCCATGTTGTTTAGCACCTTCCAATTAGTAGAAAAACTAGAAGAAATAATTTTTTTGGTGGCTATTTTTAGTCTTCTTTTTTTTTTTCCTCCATGGCCGAATATGGCCCTTGTTTCTCCTTCTCCATTTTTCTTGAAATTTCTTGAGTGTTAAAGATAGAAAAGATGACTACTTGGTCATCTTAATATGCCTATATTAGCCATCCATGTGGCCATGGCCCACATTCCATGTGGCCGGCCACATGGCCTCTTTTCTCTTTCTTTTTTTTCTTTTCTCTTCTTTGTTTTTTTTTTTCATGAACTAGCTACTTTCCAAAAATAACTTTTGACCCCAAATTTTCTTAATATTCCATGCCAACAAAATCACAAGCAACTTATGTCTTAAAACAATATCGAGGGTTAAGGATCTCTACCTCGTATCCCGAAATCGTCTTGTCCTTAACTTTTCACGGTCAACCCGGAATGTCCCAACGTACAAAATACGGGCTATAACAACCAGTTTTAGAATGGAAAGGAAATACGGCGTCACCAAATGGTAGGTTTATTTCCTATCTAAAGGCAAGGAAAATGATTACAAAATGTTGCATTTATCATCTAGTGCGGGTTGAAGATGTAGAAGCTGAACCGCCGACTCTTCAGTCAGTCCCCGTAGTGAATGAATTTTCGGATGTATTCTTGGAAGAGATTCCAGGCCTCCCTCCCGAGCGGGAGATCGATTTTACTATTGATGTGTTGCCAGGCACTAAGCCTATATCTATTCCTCCTTATAGAATGGCTCCCGCAGAATTGAAAGAGTTGAAGGTGCAATTGAAAGGCTTACTTGAGAAAGGCTTTATTAGGCCTAGTTCATCCTCGTGGGGAGCACCCGTATTATTTGTCCAGAAGAAAGATGGCTCCTTGAGAATATGCATTGACTATCGACAATTGAATAAGGTGACGATTAAGAATAAGTATCCTCTTCCAAGGATTGATGACTTGTTTGATCAATTATAAGGTGCTAAATGGTTTTCCAAGATAGATTTGAGATCTGGGTATCATCAAGTGAGAGTTAGGGAGAAAGATATCCCTAAGACAGCCTTCAGAACATGATATGGCCATTTTGAGTTTCGGGTGATGTCATTTGGGCTAACTAATGCACCAGCAGTGTTTATGGATTTGATGAGTGATGTATTCCGATCCTTCCTAGACCTATTTGTGATTGTATTCATTGATGATATTTTGGTGTATTCTAGATCCGAGGCAGAACATGCGAAACATTTGCATACGGTTCTTAGAGTCCTTTAAGCTCGAGAGTTGTTTGCAAAATTTTCTAAGTGTGAGTTTTGGTTGAACTCAGTGACATTTCCTGGGCACGTTGTTTCAGCCTATGGTATTCGGGTAGATAGCCAAAAGATTGAGGCCGTAAAGACTTGGTCAAGGCCCACGACTCCTACGGAGGTTCGTAGCTTTCTGGGCTTAGCAGGTTATTACAGGAGATTCGTCAAAAGTTTCTCTTCTATTTCAGCACCCCTTACAAAGCTGACCCAGAAATCAGCTAAGTTTCAATGGACAGATGCTTGTGAACGTAGTTTCCAAGAGCTAAAAGATCGATTGACTTCTGCACTAGTCTTGACACTCGCAGAGGGATTGGAAGGCTATGTTGTTTATTGCGATGCTTCAGGCATTGGGCTAGGCTGTGTATTGATACAACATGGCAAGGTGATTGCGTATGCTTCAAGGCAATTGCGAAAATATGAAAAGAATTATCCAACCCATGATCTTGAATTGGCTTCAGTTATTCATGCATTAAAGATATGGAGACATTATTTATATGGTGTTCATGTAGATGTTTACACAGATCATAAAAGACTTCAGTATATCTTCAAGCAGAAGGTGTTGAATTTACGGCAACGACGATGGTTGGAATTGTTAAAAGATTATGATGTTGACATTCTATATCACCCCGGAAAGGCAAATGTTGTAGCTGACGCTCTTAGCCGCAGATCTATGGGAAGTTAATTTGATGTACAACCAGAGAAAAGAGAAATGACTCGTGAGCTCCCGTAGTTAGCTAGCCTAGGAGTTTGAGTAGTGAACTCGGGTAGCAGGGGGACTACCATTCAGAATTCAACAGTTTCGTTGCTAGTAGTGGAAGTGAAAGAGCGACAATACGAAGATCCCATGCTAATGCATTACAGAGATACACTCCTCGAAAGAGGAGTCATCATTTGAGATTACGAAGACCTGAGTTCTCCGATGTCGAGGCGATCCCCGACGTGGCGAGTTTACGCCACCAAATATTGAGAGAAGCTCATTGTTCCCGTTATTCTATCCACCCCGGAGCAACGAAAATGTATAATGATCTTAAATCCATGTATTGGTGGAATGGGATGAAGAAAGATATAGCGTTATTTGTAGCTCAATGTCCCGATTGTCAACAAGTGAAAATCGAGCACCAAAGGCTGGGCGAATTGTTACAAACTATAGAAATCTCAACTTGGAAGTGGGAAGTAATTAACATGGACTTCATTACAGGTTTACCTCGTTCTCGACGTAAGTATGATTCTATATGGGTGATTGTGGATAGACTCACTAAGTCAGCTCATTTCTTGCCAGTCAGAACGACGTATGTGGCAGAAGACTATGCAAAGCTTTATGTTAAAGAGGTAGTGCAACTTCATGGTGTTCTAGTATCTATTATCTCCGATAGAGGTACTCAGTTTACGACTAATTTCTGGAAGTCCTTCCAAGAGGGTTTGGGGACTCATGTGAGCCTTAGCACGGCATTTCATCCACAGACTGATGGACAAGCTGAACGTACCATTCAGACTCTCGAGGATATGTTACGAGCATGTATGCTAGATTTTGGAAGTAATTGGGATGATCATTTGCCACTCATTGAGTTTGCTTACAATAATAGTTATCATTCTAGCATTCAAATTGCACCGTATGAAGATTTATATGGGCGAAAGTGTAGATCCCCAATTGGGTGGTTTGAAACAGGAGAGGCTAAATTGATAGGGCGTACTGGTCCAACAAGCCATAGAGAAAGTCAAGCTCATACAAGATCGGTTGTTAGCAGCCCAAAGTCGTCAAAAGTCTTATGCGGATAATCGTCGAAGGGACTTGGAGTTCCAAGTGAAAGCTGGGTATTCTTGAAAGTTTCGCCAATGAAAGGCATTATGAGATTTGGCAAAAAGGGGAAGCTTAGTCCCCGATACATTGGGCCTTATGAAGTTGTGCGCAAAGTAGGCAAAATGGCTTACGAATTAGATCTACCTCCCGATTTGGAGTCCGTTCATCTAGTTTTCCATGTCTCGATGCTTCGTAAATGTATTGGAGATCCTACTAGGACCGTCCCAGTAAATGATGTTCAAGTGACAGAAAAATTAGCTTATGATGAAAAACCCATTGCCATATTAGATAGGCAAGTACGGAGGCTTAGAAACAAAGAAGTGGCCTCAGTTAAGATTTTGTGGAGAAATAATAATCGAGAAGAAATGACATGGGAAGCGGAAGAAATCATGAGATCCAAATATCCGCACTTATTTCAGCCCCCGGAAGAGGGCCAAGATGAGACGTCAAGATCATAAGGTATGTATGTTTTCCTATTATGCATTTGGGTCATGTGTGGCAAATTTATATTGCTATTATGTTATGGCCCTGTGAGTCATTGTTATTATGGGTTGTTGTGATAGTATGGTAGTGCCATATTATAGGGGAAACTCTGGCGAAATTTTCCTAGAATTCCCGAGTGCTTAACATTCGAGGACGAATGTTCTTAAAGGGAGGAAGAATGTTACACCTCGAAAAAATTTCCGTTGATGCACAGTGAATAGGCTAATGAAGAGCACGAAGTATATGATGTTTCAATAAGTAAGAAATAGCATTTGATGATTCTAAATAAGATTTTAAAGACATTCGATGTTAGACGAGAAAGTGCCAAGAGAAGGCAATGTATACGATAAGTATCAGAAAGGATTTATGAGTAGCAAGTTGATGACAATTTAATGATGTGTTGGGGGGAGAGTTATAACGCCCCTTAGATTGTTAATGAAGTGATAAACAAGTGCTAAGAAGGTTCCATAAGGATTGGAGATCAAACGAGACGACGGGAACAACTTTGGTGAGACTGTGGGTTTCACGACCATGTTCCACGGCCCATATAATGTTCCACGGACCGTGGAAGGGTCCGTGGAACTGCCAGCAGAAGTGGTGGCTGGCTGGTCATGAACCACGACAAGTTTCACGGACAGCACTATGTTCCACGGAGCGTGGAACAGTCCGTGGAAGTCCCGATGGGCTGAAATGTTCTAAGTCTTTAAATGTGATTCCAACTTCATTATTTCATTCCAACACTTCTCCACTTCTCTCTAAAGCCTCTAGAGCATTTCATATATTTCATGAACAAGAATCCAAGGGAAATCAAAGGTTATTATCATCAAACCAAGTGAATCATAGTAAGAAACCCATTAAAGTTCATCAAAAGCAAGGAATTCAAGTGAAGGAAAAACTAGGGTTTTGCTCAAGTGAGGTATTCGCACCCAAGGTTCAATCCTACACCATATAAGGTAAGGTTTATTATGTTTACATGTTATTTAAAGTATTTGGAAGTTGAAACACTTGTATTTCAAAAGAATATAAGAAATGGGTCATGAATGTGCAATAGTGCCACTTTTGAGTAAATGTTTGGAATGAGTTATGCTTCTTGATACATTATGAATATAATCATGTTATAAATGATGTTGAGAACATGGGATAGACCTTGAATATGAATGAACGGAATTATGTGATATGACCACGAATATGGATGAATTGGAGTGAATGGTGTAGTAAGAGTAATGTAGTTGACTAAAGGCTATTGTGATGATATTGTGAATGTTATTATTGATGTTTGGGAGTTGATATATATATGGTGGAAGTCCTATAAATAAAGGAGATGCTATCCTATTTTCTCTAGAATTAGTCATGAATGCTAAGCTATCCATTATCTAATGTGAGTATGCACTTCAATGAAGGTAGAATGTGAGCCTTGAAGAAGAACGTACAAGTGATAGAATAGTTGCATGGAAAGGTATGTGAGGCTAACCCTTCTTTCATAAGGCATGGTTCTTTGGCCAAATATTATCCTTCTACGAGTTTACGATATTCTCCAATGATCCTATCTCTAGAAGATACTAAGCTTATGATGCTCAAATGATACGATTGTACTAAGTTTCTTATGCGACGAGAAATCCTCTAAGGATAGAATGTAATGAATGACAATAGTAAAAAAGGCTAAAGATAATTATGAGCTTATATGTATATGTGCCCATGAGTGGCTATTGTGAACCCCGAGCTTATATGGCCTGGAAGAATATAGTGAATATGTATATATATATATATCTATTTATGACGATGCGTGCGCACCACTGCAGTTGGGTACGAACAACCCTGAGCCTTGGTAGGGCCAGGTATGACACTGAGCCTTGGTAGGGCCAGGTATGTGAAACACCGAACCTACGTGGTCGGGTATGCTATATATATATGACATCAATATGAGTACGAATATGCTATATATATGACATCAATATGAGTACGAATATGCTATGTATATGACATCAGTATGAGTACGAATATGTTAAGAATATATAAATGCCAAGTAAAGGCTATGTATATGCAATGTATATGATATGTGTCACACCCTAATTTCCGGTAGGGCATGATGGGCACCCGACCCTTACCTAGGGCCGAGCGAACCCGCTGACTTTCGTAATACTCATAATCATACTGGGCCCGCAGAACATGACAAGCACATAATGAAATTTTTATTTCGAAAACAAACATGCCTTTCGTCTTTATCAAATCAAACAAGACTAGTACCGTATGAAATCTGCCAACATATGAAGTTCGTAATATAATGCATAATAATACATCGGCTTACATAGCCGCTTACAAACTGACATATCGTACACACGACACTGTCTGCAAAGTCTCTACCATAACTTCAGATACCATACAAAAGCACTCTGACTCGGCAACACTCCGGAGGAAATGGAGCCCGCCAATCCTGCTAGAACATCTGCAGCTAACGTCCTCTACTCATCTGTAGGTACCTGCGCGGCATGAAACGCAACCCCCGAAGAAAGGGGGTCAGTACGAAATATGTACTGAGTATGCAAAGCATGAAGTACAGAAAACGAAGTCATAACCGAAGTACGGAGTACAGAAGTGAGCACAATAGCCAGAATACCAAAGTGCTTGCATCTGACATACAAATCATACATAAGAGGTACAGAAGACAAATATGATAATCAAAATGCCAAAATGCTTCGCTTTCTCTGAAAAACATTTCTGTCTCATATATACGGAAAATCAAACATATTATATGAGCTGACATTAACCGATAGGATTCGCCAAACCTTGTTAGTGGAATTTGCCTCACCACTGGGTTTGCCCCACTACCGGTTCTAATACCAACTGATCATATTCCAGAATACATATATCACATCACATCATACTTCGTATCCCAAAGCAAAAGATACAGTAAACAAATCTGAGTCATAATCGAAACAGAAGTACAGAAAAGTAAATGCAAAACGAATGCCAAAATGCTTACTTATCAAAACACAAATCATGCCAGGCTCTTAGAATATGGTCGCCCGCCGTCATTAGCGCCATAACACCTCATACTCCAGAAGATTTCATATCTCTGAAACCCGACATACCGCGGTCAAAAACCCAGCGGTCAATATCACATATACCCGACATACCGCGATCAAGAACCCAGCGGTCAATGTCACATATACCCGGCATATCGCGGTCAAGAACCCAGCGGTCAATGTCACATATACCCGGCATACCGCGGTCAAGAACCCAACGGTCAATATGACATATACCCGGCATACCGCGGTCAAGAACCCAGCGGTCAATGTCACATATACCTGCATTCCGCCCGATAACAGAGGAGCTCGGTGAACGACCTATCATACTCCGAACGTCATATAGTGCGATACATAACCTCGCCCGGGACTCGGCGAAAGATATAACACTCATTTGCACGAGCAGAGAAGTGAGAAATCATATGCAATGCAAAACACTTACAAAGACCCAATAGGATAACCAAAACAACTGTTAGTTCAAACCCAAAATAATAGTCAAATCAGGTTTTCTTCCGAATATCACTCGGGAACATATCAATCCGAACTTCAGAAACCAAGGTCACGTATCAAAATCACATACATAAAAATCCTTATTTTAGACTCAAACGATAAATATATAATCATACTCGGGGGTCGGAAAGGTAGTCATATTAAGTTCTTTTCAAAAAGGTCGTTAGCACTATACAAAGAAAAGTCGCGGGACCCACGGATGAGCGTCAACCCAATTCGGGCCCGCCTATGGGAATCATAGTCATTATACGTCATAGAATCATTTACGAGCATATCAAAGCCATCCGGTTCTGTCTATGAAAGTTACGGACGTTCGTAGTTACAAAACTCCTTTGAAAACAATACTTTTTATGCAACATTTGAAAACCAATCATACAAAGACATATAAACCATAGCTTGACCACATTAGGGTGCTAACATCAAGAAGCAAATATGAATCATAACCATGCTCGGACTTTACGAATAGAATTACCCCCGAAGGTCATAACATATCATAACTTACTTGCGTCTAGGACATGCCAAAAGAAAGAAAGGTAAGCTTTACATACCTCGTTTGCTTCCTACGCTAGTCAAGCTTAAGTCTCGGGCCAACAATCTACAACAACGTCATTAGGCATTAACCATTAGTCGTAAACACTTAGGAATCCAATTCCACACTAACACTTAATTCCACATAAATTTGGGCAAAGATCTCCCCTATAAATTCAACGACCCCGAATTCAACTCGGCCAAATATCCAACAACAATACCAACAACCATATCAACAATATCAATAAGCAATTCCAAAAACGCATTCTAACATTAATAACTCCTTTCTACATGATTCGACGACATTCATGCATATTCAATTCAACTTCATACATTCAAACCAATATCAATGATCGCATATTCAAATACCAATCCAAAACCATTCAAACATGATTCAAGAACTGTCACACCCCAATTCCGATGGGGCATGATGGGCACCCGACCCCTTTCTCAGAGCCGAGCGAACCCGCTGGTTCTCGTGCTATTCATAATCATATTGGGCCCTCGTAGCATAACATGAGTACATAATGAAAGCTTTTCAGGAACAAACACCTTTTCATCCTTTTCAAATCAAGTAAGACCTGTGATCGTATAAGGCCCGTAGAATAATGCGTCACAATACATCGGCTTATGGAGCCGCTTACAAAAAACCGACATACTACATACACGACATCGTCGTCAAAGTCTCTAACATGGAACATGAAACCATATCATAATGCTCGACTTGGCAACACTTCGAGAAAATGAGCTCGCCATCCCATGGGACATCTTCTCGCTAGTATCTTCAACTCATCATGCATACTGCGCAGAAGATGAACGCGACATCCACAAGAAGGGACGTCAGTACGAGCAATGTACTGAGTTTGTAAGGCATGAGTAAAACATTTTAGAGGATACAAAGCATAAGTAGTAACAAGACGAAAACATAGGGCATTTCATGAGATAAAAGAGTAACCTGTACATCTGAGTGCCTTTTTAGGCGGAACCGTGCCTGTCTAGTGCTGCGGAACGTGCAGGCCGATCCATATATATATAATGCTACGGAACGTGCAGCCCGATCCATATACATATAATAAAATAGTAACATGTACATCTGAGTGCCTTTTAGGCGGAACCATGCATGCTTAGTCTTTGCGCGAACGTGCCCGATCCATATAATATATTGTCGGAACGTGCAGCCCGATCCATAACCACATATCCCGCGTCCGGGCATCCCGCGTCCGGGACGGTATCATGTCATATTATACCAACTGATCAGGTGGTTACGCGTATATAACGCTCTCGCCCTTTCCCATATTCCCCATATACATATACATATATCATATAGGCAGCATGGATGAGAGCCCAAAGAAAGTCATGTATCCGTCGGAGTGACGTAAGGTCGGTAACCTCCGATTGTATTATGGAATAATCATGGTTGCTTTGTCTCACCTTGAAGGAACGATTATTATAAGGTGAGACTGTCAATGAAGAATAACTTCACGAGGAAACATAAAATAGGATCATAAGGCATCAATTCATATACTTTGGAATCTGTAAAAATAGTCATCATTCATGAATAAAATTGAGAAATCAAGAAATAGCTCAACATTCTCATGTCGTCATTGAAATCATAGACTTGGAACCTTTAAACATGGAATCATCATCATCATGTTCATCGTAGGAAAATATTCTCGCTTTTGACATCGTCGTTGTCATTGTAAAACATATCCATCGTTGTTGTCATGAAAGCTTACGGAGTGATAAACCTCCATTTTGGGAAGATACGGACATTTCAGAATTCTCTCAAAAATAGATCGTTAGAACTAACAAAGGAAAGTCGCGGGTCCCACGGACGAGAGTCAACCCGATCCGGGCCCGCCTATGAAAGTTAAAGATTAATACTCGTTATGAAATCTTCTACGATGGTTTCGAAGCGATCCGAGCCCATCTGGGAAAGTTACGGGCGTTCGTAGTTTCGGACTCGTTTAGGAACAAAGTTCTTTTGAAAACAAAACTTTTGAAAACAACAAAGTTATGGAAGCATTTGTGAAATCGTAATCTAAGAATCATGCCTTTGAAAGAAAGGGACGAGCCTTAACATACCTGCTCGACCTCCTATTGGCTACGTCTATCCACCCGAGCTCGTAAATCTACATTCGAGAGGATTCACACTAACGTTAGTCTCCTTATCACATACTTATCTCAAGTTCCAATTTAAACTATTTTATATTCTATCGAAAATCGGGCAGCATCTCCCCTGTTTATGTGCCTAGCCCGAATTCTTAGTTCATCAACCAACAACAACAACAACAATACCAACAACAATAATATCATTTCCCATATCAAAGTATTGCATAAAACAGCCCACACGCTGTTTCCCAACTTCCATAACTAATCAGCTCACTATACAACCATTTAACCGTCCTACCGTTGTAAATAAGCTAATATCAACATAAATAGGAATAAATCCATACCTTTCTCCAATTAATATTGTTGTATCTTCACTTTTCCACCCTAAGTTTAGGCCACAACACACCACTATATGATTCTGTAACAATAACTATACGCTATCCGGACCGGAATTTGGAAATTATACCTGGTTTGGGTTAAAAGTGGGTGTGGGAAGGTTGGGGAATTTTCCAGAAAATTTGGGATGTTTTTGGGGGTCTTTGGTTGAAAAATAGGGGTCCTCCCCCTTTTATAAAATGGTCCAGGTTCTGCCTGGACCGACATAAAAAACCTTCGGCGCGATCGCGCCTCCTTTGGGTGCGTTCGCGCAGGTCTGATTTTTCTGACTGCGCGTTCTCTCAGTAAAAAGGTCATAACCATTTATTCCGTTATCGTGTGAGGTCCCACAACCTATGGTTGGAAAGATCTTTCAATTAGCTACAACTTTCATTCTTGGTGTTTTTCCAGATTCCAAACTTAAAATGTCGTTTTGGCCCCTCCAAGTCAGATCATCCGAAAACGTTTCCTTAAATCGTCCTTTTGGAGGGCCTATGCCCATATTTGGCTTAAGGGTCCTTCTTAAGACTTGCTCAACTTTCCATATACTACCCATATGTCTATTCACATGTCCTTCGTGAAACTCCGGCGTGTGGGCCCCACTTGGCTTACAGCAACGAGAGCTTTTCGGCAAGTGACACACGAACTATTTTACACCATATGGTCTCCAAATATCATATGTATACTATTATTGTTACACTCTTATAATCGTAAAACGAGCACCTATGATCTTGCATCTTCTCGACAATAACTCAGGTGTCTGTAGTATTTAGCTAACTCCTAATAAATCTCAATGTACTGAAACTTGGGGGTGTAATAAGAACATTTCCAACAGTCCGCACAATATTTCAAACAATCCAATTAATGCTCTACTCCACCCGAAACCTCAAATTTCTATAAGAACAACAACAATACATTTTCTTCCTTCCAAATTCATAAACTACATTAATAATCCATACGTTCATAACATCACTTCCATAAATTCAAGAAACTATACAAAAATTCCATTAGCTTCCATAACAAGCCGCAAATAACTATAACTTCAATTTGAACCCTTAAACTTTCATTAGTACCATAGAATCCACAACACAACAATCCAAACATACTAAATGAAACTAGTTCATCACCCCTACATAACACTACATATACACGGCCACACACACAACACCATATTTTTATGAACTTCATTCATTTCCACATATCACCACATGTACAAATCACCCACAACACATGAAAAATAAGATTGAACCATACCTTTTTCCACCTAGTTCTCCCTCGGCTAGAATTATGTTTCGCAAAAACGAACGCTTTGCTTGCTCCACCAACTACTCCACGTTGTAGAGGACCTTCCAATTAGTAGAAAAGCTTGAAGAAAACTATTTTTCTGATCAACTTCATAGGGCTGGTTCGGCCAGCCCTCTTAGCCGTTCTCTCCTTCTTTTTTTTTTTCTTTCTCTTGATGTTTCTTGAATTTTCTAGGATGAAAAATGATGACTAACTAATTGACTTAGTCATCCGTTGGTCTATATATACATGTCCCCTACAAATATAATTTACACATGTGGCCTATGGCCCACACCACACACATGGTCACATATGGCCATTTTCATTAAATATTTAGTTTCCAAAATTTCACTTCTAGCCCTTAATTTTCATGAAATGCTTAACTTTTCATAATTCACTTTTAACCCCAAATTTTCCTTATTCCAAATTTACCCTTAACATTCCATACTAATAAAAAGATGAATATGCAACTTATGCACTTTTAACAAAATCGAAAGAAATTACAACCTCGTCCTTAACTTATCATGATTAACTCGGATTCTCCCAAGGTACAATATACGGGATATAACAATATGAGCATGTGTATGAAAGGAAATATGAATACGAATACGAAAATGGATACGAAAGGTAAATGAGTACGGATATGGATGTATGTACACGAATACGCAATAGAAATGGAACGTCCCTATGGAAAGCAAGTAAGTGCTATAACGATGATGCTATTATCTCCCATCTTATGCTATTTCATATGTTATCTGTTATGCTTTCATATTGATATTGATCATGCTTTACATACTCAGTACACTCTTCGTACTGACGTCCTTTTGTTTGTGGACGCTGCGTTATGCCCGCAGGTGGCCAGGGAGACAGACTTGATCCATAGCTTCATTATTCAGGGACTACATAGTGGGGCTCCATTCCATTCGGAGCTGCAGCTTTTGGTATAGATTCTTTTGTGTACATATTTATGGACAGGGCGGGGTCCTGTCCCGCCCATATGTTATGATATGACGTACCCTTCTTAGAGGCTCGTAGACATGTGTATAAGGTTAGATATGTTTGGCCTTGTCGGCCTATATTTTGGGATATTATTCTGATAGCCTTGTCGGCTTCTGTACATTTATATGGTCATAGTTGTTAATGATGATATAGATGTGTTATTGCCCAATGAGATTAGAATGATGATGAATGAAAATCATGATTTAACTATGTGGCTCACCTAGATGTGATGATGTATAAGTATGTTAAGAGGGTGCCCGGGTGGGCTAGCACCGGGTCCTCGTCGTGGCCTTCCGATTGGGTCGTGACACTTATAGACTCCAAGATGTGGCGGTATTGTGGTATAATAATTGGATAGCATCGAGGAAAGAGAATGCGCCTCCTCCCGTTTGGCAAGAATTCGTAGATGCCTTTATTCGCCATTATTTGCCACCCGAAGTCCGCCGAGCTAGAGCGGATAGATTTCTAAATTTGAAGCAAGGAAATATGAGTGCCCGGGAGTATAGCCTTCAATTTAATTCTTTGGCTCGATATGCCCCGACTATGGTGGCCGATATGGGAGATCAGGTGCATAGGTTTGTGAGTGGCTTAGGGCCATATTTGTTCAAAGATAGTTTGACGGCCTCATTGCAAGATGGGATGGATATTTCCCGCATTCAAGCCCATGCCCAGAATTTAGAAGGACAACAACATCCGCAGAGGGGTGATCGTGATATTAATAGAGGGCAAAGCAAAAGGGCCTGATCTATAGGCGCAGGCAGTGATTACAGAGGGGGATCGAGGCAGACATATTCTAGGCACTCAGGCCAGTCGGTGACTAGTGCACCTCCCCGATTTGCAGGTAGGAGATTTGATCGCTCCTTCCGTTCAGGACAGGGTGTTATATCCCGTATTTTGTACGTTGGAATAATTTAAGTTGGATTGCGACAAGTTGTGGATAAGACTTTTAATTTCCGATTTTGTTTTTGTTTTAATGCACAAGTTTCATATTCATCTTTTCATTGGTATGGAGTGTTAAGGGTAAATTTGGAATAAGGAAAAGTTTAGGATGTTGAATAAGTTATACGGTATTTGTATGGAGTTTTGGACATATCCGGGTATGCAAATAAAGAGATCGGTGTATAAAAGTTTTAGGTCTCGAAATAATTTCCGCGGATGAACGGTGGCGCATACGGTAAGTCGGTGCTTCGATCGCTACGGTGACTTCGGAGCGCTATTTAAAGGGCTTAACCCCTCATTTTCAGCCGGAAAAAATCAGACCAAAAAAAAAAAAAACAAAAAACATTCCCAATATTCTAGAAAATTCCCCAACCTTCCACCACCAACTTTTAGCCCGAAACCAGGTATAGTTGCGACTTCAAAACTGCGTATTGAGGCTTTGTGGCTTAAGTTCAAGGTGGAGGAGTAAATATATAGCATTATTATCGAGGGAAAGGTATGAATCTCTTTCTATTTGTGTTAATATTGGTTTATTTACGGAGAAGGAGTCGAAAATCGTTATAAAATGGTTCTGTGATGGAAATATGGGACAAACACCATATGGAATGTTTATGAAGTATTTTGAAGTTGGAAATATTATGGTTAATGTTGGTATTGTTGGAATTGTTGTTGGTATAGTTTATGAATTTGGAAGAAAGAAATGTATTGTTGTTGTTCCATTGAAATTGGAAGGGTTCGGGTAGTGTTGCATAATGGTTGGGTTGTTGTGAATTAATTGTTGATGTTGTTAGTATGATTGTTAGTATTGTTGTTGGTTTGGCCGGGTTG
This sequence comes from Lycium ferocissimum, assembly GCF_029784015.1. Lineage (NCBI taxonomy): Eukaryota > Viridiplantae > Streptophyta > Magnoliopsida > Solanales > Solanaceae > Lycium > Lycium ferocissimum. The sequence continues at coordinate 23,921,821 of NC_081343.1, forward strand.
AATTCCCGGATTATTGTTGATTAAAATTTGCCGAGTTAGATTCTCGGGGATGGTATATTTACGAGAGGAGATCTTTGCCCGAGAAATTTCGGCGGATATAAATGAATTTGTTTGAAGGATTGAGATAAGTATATGGTGATGAGTCTAATGATTATGTCAACTCTCTTGAATGTAGACTAACAAGTTTGGATGGATAGCGTAGCTAGTAAGGCGCGCACGGGTATGTTAAGGCTCGTCCCTTTTCTTTCTATGGCATGATTCGTATGTCGGATTTTATAAATGCTTCCATAACGCTCTCATTCCCAAAAGTTAGAAGTAATGGTTCCAAGGTATTTTTCCTTCTTAAAAGCTTATAAAGGTTTTCCAAAATATTCATTTTTCTTCAAAAATCCAAGTTTTACGATTTTGAAAGTTTTATGACTAAAACAACGACTATGACTTTATGACGACAATGATGATGCTAGACATGGGAAAACGTATATGACGAATATGTCAAGGATCTGTTCTTACCATGAATATGACGATATGAAATGTTAAGCTATTTTTGAATAATGACTATTTCAAGGTTTCAAAGTATATGAAATGATATGTCATGATTCTGTTTTATGTTCCCGTGATGTTATCCTTTATTGTTAGTCTCGCCTTATAATTATCGTTCCTTCGAGGTGAGACAAAGCGCCCATGGTTGTTCCATATTGCGATCGGAGGTTTCCGACCTTACGTCCCTCCGACGGATACATGACTTTCTTTGGGCTCTCATGCATGCCATACACATATGGGTTGGGGGGATGGGATACATGTATATGTGGGGAATGGGAAGGGATACATGTTTCATTGCCACCTGGTCAGCTGGCTTATCATCCCGGACGCGGGATATATGGGCGAGCCGACGTATTTCGGCGCTATGTGGGTGAGCCGGCTTGTTCGGCGCTATGATACCATATGACCAGACAAGCATGCATGGCATCCTCCCCCGGGGCACTCATATGCACGGGTCACGGCTTTACATGATATGATTCCTATGCACACAGTTACGGCTTTACGGTATATGATCCCTATGTACCGATTCTGACTTTACATGATATGATCCATATGTACAGGTTACGGTTTACATGATATGATCCATATGTACAGCTCACTCCCTGACACATGATATGTCTCATATGTACAGGATACTCTCTCTTACATGATATACTCTACATCTCCATACTGTTATTGCACATGATTACGTTTCTTTCTATGTTACCATCCATGCCTTACATACTCGGTACATTGCTCGTACGCGCCCCTTTTGTGGGCGGCTTTGCGTTTCATGCCGCGCGGTACACCAGATGAGTAGAAGCCATTACGGAGACGTTTCGGCGGATTGGCGAGCTCCATTTCATTCCGGTGTTGCCGAGTCGAATATCTACGCTACGGCATACGGAATAAAGTTAGAGACTTTGCGAACAGAGTCGTGAGTCTAGAGTGACGTTTTGAAAATGGCCCCACTAGCCGATGTGTTTTATTATACATTATGTTACGGGGTCCTTACGCTTACGGTTGTGTTTAGTTTGAAAAACGACGAAAAGATTTTGTAAATTTTACTATGTATTTTACTTTCATTTGATTTAAGTATCCAAAGAGAATACGTGAGTAATACGAGACAGCGGGTTCGCTCGGCTCTGAGTAAGGGGTCGGGTGACCATCACACCCTAGTGAGATCGAGGTGTGACACAGGGTCAGAGTTCGAGGGCCCCAAGTTCTCAGTTTGGGGGAGACTATAGCAAGAGGAGACCTCCAGTACCGCGATACAGTCAGTGCGGTAGATTATTCTGAACAGTGTCACCAGGGTTCGGATGCTTGTTATACCTGTGGCCAGGTTGGGCACATGATGAGATATTTCCCGTCGATGAGTGGTAGTGTTATATCCCGTATTTTGAGCAACGGGACAACTTGAGTGAATTAAGAGAAGATAGGGTCAAGAATATCCCGAGAGACTTCTGTGTGTCTTAAAGACTTGAGTTGCTTATGGAAGAATATTAATGTGGAAGGTCGAGGAAGGTTAAGGGCAAAATTGGAAATTGGAAAATGGTTTCATAAACTATATGAACTAGTCACAAAATAATTGGGCTTGGAACAAGAAATAAAAATAAGAAAAAAAAGAGGCCCAATTTAAAGAAAGTAGTCCAAGCCCATGTCATTAAACCCATGTGGCTAAATTATATAAAAAAAAAAAAAAGGGGGCCATTAGTCATCTTCATCTTAGAAGATTCAAGAGAAAACAATTTGAGAGCAAAGCAAAAGAGGCCTTCGGCCGAATTGAAGAAAAGAAAAAAAAAAAATTGTGGAGCTTAATCCTTGGTCCAAAAATTCATCTCTTGTTGGACTCCTACTAAGTTCAAGATTCTCTTCAACGTGGCATAATTATTTACGCAAGAAGACTACTTTGGTGGCAAGTGGAAAAAGTTGAGAAAAGGTGAGAATTTTATTCTTCTTATGTTATGGAAGACTTGTATGTATGTTGTAGTATGTGGAAATGAAAGAAAAGCATGAAATTTGTGTGTTATGTGTGCATGGAAGTGTGGCCGTGGGTGGTAGGTGTTTGGTGTGGTGGCCGTGTGGTTCCAAGTGAAGGAGTAACAAGAATTTGATTCATTTATTATGTTAATTGTGTTGTTGTGATCTTGTGACGTAAATGAAAAAGTAATAGTTCAAGTTAGTATGAAAAAATGGGTTGTTAAGTTGTTCTAGGAAATTTTGTAATTTTATCCTAGTTTATGTAATTATGGGAATAGAGTTGTAAGATGCAAATTATTGTGGTTATTGATGAAATTGGAAGATAAAAATGTGTTGTGAATATTTATGTCGAAGGTTGGAGGTTTCGGGTGAATTATGGTTTTAGTGAAACTCTTGTATAATTTGTAGAATAATGTGAAATGCTTCCGAATTGTGTTTGCATAATCTTAATCTAGTGGATGAATATGGAAATGTTGATAATAGTTTGGAAATATGAAGTTGGAGTAGAAGTTGTGACATGGTGAAGAAAGGAAGACTATTTATGTTAGAATGTGTTTTGTAGTAATGGTTGATGTTTTTGATATTGTTATGGGTGTTGTGTTGATATTCTGAGCCGAGTTAAATCTCGGGGATGTTGTATATATGGGGGAGATGCTGCCCAAATTTACGTAGACAAGTATTAACTAAGATTGAATTCTTGAAGCCTCATGATTAATATTTGGTAAATGTGACCAATTGTAGATTTTGGACGAAACGGAGTTTGAATTTGGAGAAGCGTAAGGAGCGGATAAGGTATGTAAGGCTCACCCTTTCCTTCCCTTGGCATGTCCTAGATGTATTAGGTTGGATCTCAGTCTCGGGGATCATTCTGCTCTCGGAAATCTGAGTTTAATTTTGGTTACTATTCATTCAGTACAATTGAATTACCTTTCTCCCTTTTGTTGGAAAAATGTTCAAACTTCCATAATTTTCCCAAACGAACTCGGATTGCTCTGAAACTTTCATATATGCTTTCATAGAATCTAAAGTTCGTAAAATTGTGTACGTCACCTCGACTTGGCCCGAGGTGGGCCCATGCATTCCGAAATTTCTTTATGACGCACTTGTTTGACATATCTACGCGAAACTTAAAGAAAGCTTTTGGTCTATCGTCTTGATTATTAAAAGATAATAGTTTTAACTACTTCATTGAGTTGTATGATATGTTTTTGATACGTAAAATAACCGCGGAAGTCCATAACTTGTACTTACTAGTTTCGGTCAACCTGAAATTTGCTTATGCACTTTCAAACGTCGGTAAACATAGTTGGTCCTTGAGTTTGGAAAGGAATTTGGTTATTTACTTGTTACTTGCATATGGCTTCTCACTACTCTGCTCGTGCAAGGTTAATAAATCTATTCACCGAGTCCCGGGCCGGGTATGTATTCGTGCACAGTCTCATTGCATTATTCACCGAGTCCCCCACTAGAGGGCCGGGTACGCTATATATATATATACATATATGATGATCAGATGATGTGATGATATGGGGATGGCGGCCAGGATGGCATTTGATAATCCTATTCACCGAGTCCCTCACTGGAGGGCCGGGTACGGAATATGCATATGATTACTTGATTACATGATTACTATACATGATGTTTACATGACTTTATTTACCGAGTCCCTCCCTGGAGGGCCGGGTACGCTGTATGTATATAATGATTTGATGACATGATATGGGTATGCATGAGATATAATTCACAGGCAAGTTTTTGATTCCCTGATTTCTATATTTATTTTGATAAAGTCCAGTTCGGTTGTGGTTCTATTTACTGTGTTCTGTGCTTTACATACTCAGTACATATTTCGTACTGACCCCCTTTCTTCGGGGGCTGCGTTTCGTGCCGCGCAGGTACCGACGCTCAGTTTGAGGATCCACCTGCCTAGGCCATCTATCCTGCTTTCTAGGGGTGCTCCTTCTTCCGGAGCTCATATATTTTGGTATATATCTTCTTTTGATACATATGTATATTATTATTCAGGGGTACGACGGGGCCCTGTCCCGTCATATGATTTCGTTATTCGTTTAGAGGCACATGGACATGTACGTGGGTTATGGCCATATCTGTACAGTGCGTGTATGTATTATATGTATGGGCGGTTTATCCACCGCGGCAGCCTTGTCGGCTCGCCTATATATGAATATATGAATATGTTGGCCCTGTGTGGCCTTTGTTGGTATTTTACGCGCGGAGTAAATTCTGGTTAGTAAGAAAAACAGAGGAAACTCTGCCCAATTTTTTTTATATACTTGAGTTACTATTTTTGGCTTATGGTACGTACGGGTGCCCAGATCGGGCGCTAGTCACGGCCTACGGGGTTGGGTCGTGACAAAAGTGGTATCAGAGCGGTTAGTCCTCGGAATGTCTACAGGCCGTGTCTAGTAGAGTCCTGTTTATCGGTGTGTTGTGCACCACATCTATAAGCAGGAGGCTACAGGACATTTAGGATGTTGCCTTTCCTTCTAATCTTAGATCGTGCGATAGAGCGTTATTATCAGGATGACCCCCCTCCTAACGAACTGTTATGTTTTCAGCGATGCCTCCGAGAAAGGCGACAGTTGCCCAGAAGGGCAAGTCTCTTCACAACGGAGGAGAGACCAGTCGGGGCCAGAGAGTGACCAGGGCCCATGCCCAGCCCGAGCCGGATATTGTGCCCCGGTCGGCTAGTTGCGCCACTCCATCACGTCCAGGAGCACGAGCCGACGGCGCTGCGGCACGGAGGCGGCCCCACCGCCGCCCCGAGATTCGAGTGCCCGAGCCTCCGGCTCCTCGGCTGGGGGCGGAGGACGAGGGCTATGAGGGACGGCTGTTCGGTGGTGACCGGGCGGGCGCGGGCGAGGTCCGGAGACGGGGGGGCCCGGGAGATGATTATCTTTGGACGTGGACGTGACACGAGAGGGCTCGATATTTCATGTGTCCGGAGTTCTTCGGGTCAAAGCCCGAGGAGGACCCTCGGGGAGTTTATTAGGGAGATGCGGCGTACGGCTGCGACTTGTCGGGGCCTCAAGGCGGGTACGGTCGAGTTCGCGTCGTATCGGTGCATGATATTGCGATCGGTGGTATGAGTCTTGGGAGCTATCCGGAGGTGAGGGGCTCCCCCAGGTGTATGGGATGAGTTCGTGGAGGCTTTTCTTGCCCATTTTCTACCCCCGAGAGATCGAGACGAGCCGGGGCACGAGTTATACACACGGCGGCGTGGCGGGAGCGTCGAGAGTACGGCCGGAGTTTGATTCCTTAGCCGGATACGCTCCTCGCGTTGTGGCGGATATGGATGACAGGGTACACCAGTATATTATGGGGCTGGATGATTATTTGATTGACAGTTGTATGTCGATGGCAGCTCAGCCCGGCATGGACATCGCACGAGTACAGGCATATGCCCAGGGCATGGAAGAGCGACATAGAGGGCGTCAGCCCGACGGGGATCACGATAGGGGTCAGCCCAAGAGGGCTAGATCGGCGGGATATTCGGGGGAATTTCGAGGCGGGCAGTGTTATATCCCGCATTTTGTACGTCGGAATATTTTAAGACAATCGCGGGAAGTTAGGGGCAAGGCCATTTTTCCAGTTTTGTTTGAATGCGCGAGTCGCTTATAAGTATTATTGTTATGGAAATTTAAGGGCAAACTTGGAATAAGGAAAATGAGAGGCCATGTGTTATTTCATATTGCAAGACATGCATATGTGGACAAAAGTTGACCAAGTCAAGGAATTAGTCATCTTTTCCCATTTAAAGAAAATTCTAGAAAAATTGGGAAAAAATAAGAGGAGCCAACCGGCCATGTGCATGGCATGTGCACATATGTATATATAAGTATGATAAGTCTTGAAGAGGAAGACTAAATCATCATTTGCTAAGTCTAGAAATTTCAAGAAAGATGAAAAGGAAAAGAAGAAGGAGAAACGGATGAGGGCTGGCCGAAACCAGCCCCTCCATCTTGATCATGAAGAATTTATTTCTTCTTGCTTTCCTACTAATTAAGAGGTCCTCTACACCATGAAGGAGTTGTTGGGACAATAAATCCATTCGTTGTTGCACCTTGGAGCTCTAGCCGAGAGAGAGACATGGAAGGAGAAGGTGAGGTTCAATCTTATTTTGTATGTGTTATGCATGATTGTGGGTGTTGTGGAATGTGAAAAATGAATGAAGTTCATGAAGTTATGAAATGTAAGTAGTGGCCGTGTGTATGTAGTCTAGGTGTAGGCATGATGAACCAATTTATTTAGTATGTTGGATTGTTATATTATGAATGAATTGTGTAGGATGTAAAGTATGGAAATAAATGAAACCCATGAGATTATGAAAGTTGGTGTTGGGCCGTGACCTAGTGATATTTGGTGTGAAATGAATGAGCTAATGTTGTCGAATATTTTGGTTGTCGTTGTTATGAATTCTACGATGTAAAGTGAAGGTTTAATGAGTCAAATGGAAATTGTAAATCGTGTGGGCTGTTTGGAAACCAATATGATTGTGTTGTGATTTCAATATGTTTTCTTGAATGTTATGGAAATGATCTTGTTAGCATATGAGATTGTTGGTATAGTTTATGAAATTGAAAGGAAGAAATGTATCGTTGACGTCCTAAAGTAGTTGAAGGGTTCGGGAAAATTAGTCTATGGTTTGGGTTGTTTGAAATATCATATGGAATGCTTGAGATGTTCTTAAATCATGTTTGAATGGCCTCGGAATAATATTTAAACGAATGATCATTGGTGTTAGTTGGAAGGCATGAAGGTTATTTGAATTGAATATTGAAGTATTGTAGAATAATTGTTTGTATTGTTGTTGGTTTGGCCGGGTTGAATTCCCGGATTGTTGTTGATTGAAATTTGCCAAGTTGAACTTGGCGGGATGGAGTAGTTACAAGGGAAATCTTTGCCGAAATTTCGGTAGGCAAGTGTACCTTAAGATTCAATCACTAAAGGCTTCTAACCAAGGTTTGGTAAATGCGACCATTTGTAGATTTTTGGTGGAGTTGGAGCTCGAATTTGGAGAAGCGTGAGAAGCGGAAAAGGTATGTAAGGCTTCACCCTTCTTTCTATGGCATGTCTTAGGCATACTAAGTTGGATACGGGCCTCGGGGATCATTCCTATTCTCGAAATCCAAGATTGAAATTCGTTACTATCCATTCGAGAATTGAAGTAGAACTTGCACAAAATGTTGGAAAAACTTCTTAGACATCTAGAACTTACACAAATAGGACTCGATTACCCTAAGACCCTCCTAAGTGACGCTATGAATTGTAATATACGTAAATTTGATACGCCGCCTCATTTGACTCGAGGTGGGCCCACTATTCCCGAACTCTCTCTTATTGTCCTATTTGACTTATTTTCATTCTATAGTTAAGGAAAGTTCTTGGTTATTACTTTAACTACTAAATAATAGTCGCTTTAACAAATCCATTGATTCCAAAACACGATTCTTTTCCTCCTATGGCTCCCTTCGGTTTATTTCAATATTACGATTAAAGGAAACTTTTAGATATTATTCCGACTACTAAATAAGAATTGTTTTAACTAAACCCTTAACCCCAATGCATGATTTTTCTTTTCTAAAAGTTTACAAATGTTTTCCAAAATATTCTTTTTCTTCAAAAACCCAGTTTTACAATATTGAAAGTCTTAATGACTAAAGCGATGCCTATGATCCCATGATGCCTATGATCCTATGAATACTATGATTCCACGATGACTACGATCCTATGATGACTATGATTCTATGATGCTATGATGCCTATGATTCTATGACAACTATGATTCTATGATACGATATGCTATGTCTATGACCCGATATGCTATGGCATGTTCTACGTTGATAGTCTCGCCTTATGATTATCGTTCCTTCAAGGTGAGACAAAGCGACCATTACTTCATAATGCGATCGGAGGTTTCCGACCTTACGTCACTCCGATAAGTACATGATTTCCTTGGGCTCTCTTGCATGCTAAATATGAACATGGGTTGGGGGGATGGGATACTTGTATACTTGGGAATTGGGAAGGAAACTATGTTTCATTGCCACCGTCGGTAGGCTTATCATCCCGGACGCGGGATGCCGGACGCGGGATTTATGGCGGGCCGGAGTATTCGGCGCTATGTGGGCGAGCCGCCTCGTGCGGTACTATGACCTGATATGACCAAGTAAGCATGCATGGCATCCGCCCCGGGGCACTCATATGCACAGGTTACTCTGCTATCCTATGATATGTTCTATGTTCTCTATGCGTATATAATTCCTATGTACAGGTCACAGCTTGACATGACATGTTCTATGTTTCTATGCGGTTATTGTTCGTGTATACATTTCCTACTATGTTATTATTCATGCCTTACATACTCAGTACATTGTTCGTACTGACGCCCCTTCTTGTGGGCGCTGCGTTTCATGCCGCGCAGGTACACCAGATGAGTAGAAGTCATTATAGAAGATGTTCCAGCAATATTGGCAAGCTCCACTCGCCCTGGAGAGTTGCTGAGTCGACATACACGTGCTATGGTCCATGATTACGGTTAGAGACTTTGCGAACGAGTCGTGGGTCTAAGGTGTCAGCTTTAAAAAGAGTTTCACTAGTTGATGTGTTTTATTTTACGGAGCCCTTATATTTACAAACTGTGTTTACTTTGAGAGACGACGAAGAGATTTTGGAAAAAAAATTTACTATGTATTTTACTTTATCTTGTCCTAAGAATCCAAGGAGTTCATATGTGTAATAAGAGTTAGCGGGTTCGCTCGGCTCCAAATATGGGGTCGGGTGCCCATCACACCCTAGTAAAGTCGGGGTGTGACAGGCAGCCTCAGCAGCGTACGGGGTATTCGACCCAGCCAACACAGAGTGCGCCTCCACGGTTCCCGGGCAGGAGATTTGATCGTACCGGGTATTCGGGGAGAGCCGGTCGAGCTCCGAGCTTCGGCCGCGGTGGATAGAGGTTCCTCGGGAGGCCCCCATTACCCCGTGTTCTCGTTGTGGTAGACCTCGTTTTTTACGGAATGCGTCGCGGCGGCAATCGGTGCTTGTTTTTAATTGCGGCCGTCGGGGCCATATTATGAGGAGTGCCGTATAGGGGTGGTCCGGGGGATGTGGTCCGGGTCGGTTCGGTTCTTCCTCCTCGGCGGCTATGCGCCTGCGGGGCGAGGGTACGTCCGGCGGGCCGTGGTAGAGGCCGCGGCGGAGTCCCGAATTCCAGCGGTCCTTCGAACCGCGTATTTGCTTTGACGAGGAGGCAGGATCAGGAGGCACCACCGGATGCGGCTACAGGTACATGAACCCTCACTAGAATTTATGTTCTTATATGTGCGTGTCTGTGATATAGTTGTTGCGTAATAGCGGTAGATGGAAAACCTGGGGGTTAGTAATCTAGTATTAATAAACAACGGTAGTTAAGGTGTGTTTATTGTTATTACGGACCCGGGAGTCTAGGATGGAAAGTGGTAATACCCATAAGTGACCGTGAATAGGTAAAAGCGAGAGAGGGGCAAAACGGTAATTGTGCTACGAGGGCGTCCGGAAATCTGTCAAGACTTTATTTTACTCCAAAGTGCGTGACGAAGGTCCTGTAGTCAGCTGAACGCGATTATGCTAACGTTAGAGCACTGTATTTCGTTGTAGTTCCGAAGTTAAGCGTGCCGGAGCAAGGGAAATTCCAGGATGGGTGACCCCCTGGGAAGTTTCTGAAAGCATCACAACTTTAGTTATAAGAAGCAATGGAAAGCTAGAGTAGTCTAGAGGGATCTAGAATATCCTGAGTAGGCGGAAATCTTAAAAGGTCGTGTAGGCCGGAGCGGACGGTATCGGGTAAAGAAAAAGAAGATGCCTCACGGCACCAGAGTTAGGGCCAGTTTAAGTAGTGTTTGGGGGATCTTTTGTGAGTAAAATGCTGACAGTTATATATGCGTACTGAGAGCGTGCAATACTCCGTGCATGACCATGTTAGCGGGTGAACGTATTCCGGTAATTAACGTGACGAAGATACGGGAGGCATTAAAGGGACGAGAACAACGAGTTCAGGTGAAAAGAAAAATGGATGGCATGAATGTCATAAGATAATTTGATATCGTTTCAGCTATAGGGTAGACTTGGGGAGTACTGGCATAGTGACATCGGAAAAAGAAAGAAAGTGTGCGGATAAATAGTAAGAGGGATTAGAACATCAAAACAGAAGTGCGGTCTGACCAAGAGGGAAAAATGTAGGCGTAAGGCGAAGATGATCAGATAATAATATAAGTATACCCCTAAAGGGGGGAAGCGGATACGAGAAATAATGTGAATTAAGTTACCGAGATAGGATTTGCACTAAGGACGAATGGGCCATAGAAGGATTGAAGTAAAAATAAAGAGATAACCCGAGGTAGTGTGTTTAGGGTATTACAAGTTGAGTATAAGACGAATTGAGCAAGATGATCGGAATCAGTTGGCTACCCAAAGAGGACAAACTTATGTGCTCTACGAAAGGCGTAATGAAACCCAAAGAAAGAGCGAAAGTCTAACTCAAGATATGCCTTGGACCTTGTGATATTGTTGTAAGGCAAGAATGTTGCATATTAGAGACATGGCTCGTGTTAAGATATTGTAACGAAATAACAACAGAAAGGAGATGACTTGAGGGGCTGAGGAGAAAAAGAAAAAGAAATATAATCGGTAGAGAAAATTGCAAGTTATGGCGATAAAGGAAAACCCCGAGATCCTGATAAGACCTACAGGACTAGTTGAACATTCGAGGACGAATGTTCTAAAGGGGGAAAGGATGTTATAACCCGTATTTTGAGCAACGGGACAACTTGAGTGAATTAAGAGAAGATAGGGTCAAGAATATCCCGAGAGACTTCTGTGTGTCTTAAAGACTTGAGTTGCTTATGGAAGAATATTAATGTGGAAGGTCGAGGAAGGTTAAGGGCAAAATTGGAAATTGGGAAAATGGTTTCATAAACTACATGAACTAGTCACAAAATAATTGGGCTTGGAACAAGAAATAAAAATAAGAAAAAAAAGAGGCCCAATTTAAAGAAAGTAGTCCAAGCCCATGTCATTAAACCCATGTGGCTAAATTATAAAAAAAGGGGGCCATTAGTCATCTTCATCTTAGAAGATTCAAGAGAAAACAATTTGAGAGCAAAGCAAAAGAGGCCTTCGGCCGAATTGAAGAAAAGAAAAAAAAAAAAAATTGTGGAGCTTAATCCTTGGTCCAAAAATTCATCTCTTGTTGGACTCCTACTAAGTTCAAGATTCTCTTCAACGTGGCATAATTATTTACGCAAGAAGACTACTTTGGTGGCAAGTGGAAAAAGTTGAGAAAAGGTGAGAATTTTATTCTTCTTATGTTATGGAAGACTTGTATGTATGTTGTAGTATGTGGAAATGAAAGAAAAGCATGAAATTTGTGTGTTATGTGTGCATGGAAGTGTGGCCGTGGGTGGTAGGTGTTTGGTGTGGTGGCCGTGTGGTTCCAAGTGAAGGAGTAACAAGAATTTGATTCATTTATTATGTTAATTGTGTTGTTGTGATCTTGTGACGTAAATGAAAAAGTAATAGTTCAAGTTAGTATGAAAAAATGGGTTGTTAAGTTGTTCTAGGAAATTTTGTAATTTTATCCTAGTTTATGTAATTATGGGAATAGAGTTGTAAGATGCAAATTATTGTGGTTATTGATGAAATTGGAAGATAAAAATGTGTTGTGAATATTTATGTCGAAGGTTGGAGGTTTCGGGTGAATTATGGTTTTAGTGAAACTCTTGTATAATTTGTAGAATAATGTGAAATGCTTCCGAATTGTGTTTGCATAATCTTAATCTAGTGGATGAATATGGAAATGTTGATAATAGTTTGGAAATATGAAGTTGGAGTAGAAGTTGTGACATGGTGAAGAAAGGAAGACTATTTATGTTAGAATGTGTTTTGTAGTAATGGTTGATGTTTTTGATATTGTTATGGGTGTTGTGTTGATATTCTGAGCCGAGTTAAATCTCGGGGATGTTGTATATATGGGGGAGATGCTGCCCAAATTTCTGTAGACAAGTATTAACTAAGATTGAATTCTTGAAGCCTCATGATTAATATTTGGTAAATGTGACCAATTGTAGATTTTGGACGAAACGGAGTTTGAATTTGGAGAAGCGTAAGGAGCGGATAAGGTATGTAAGGCTCACCCTTTCCTTCCCTTGGCATGTCCTAGATGTATTAGGTTGGATCTCGTCTCGGGGATCATTCTCGCTCTCGGAAATCCGAGTTTAATTTTGGTTACTATTCATTCAGTACAATTGAATTACCTTTCTCCCTTTTGTTGGAAAAATGTTCAAACTTCCATAATTTTCCCAAACGAACTCGGATTGCTCTGAAACTTTCATATATGCTTTCATAGAATCTAAAGTTCGTAAAATTGTGTACGTCACCTCGACTTGGCCCGAGGTGGGCCCATGCATTCCGAAATTTCTTTATGACGCACTGTTTGACATATCTACGCGAAACTTAAAGAAAGAAGGCTATCGTCTTGATTATTAAAAGATAATAGTTTTAACTACTTCATTGAGTTGTATGATATGTTTTTGATACGTAAAATAACCGCGGAAGTCCATAACTTGTACTTACTAGTTTCGGTCAACCTGAAATTTGCTTATGCACTTTCAAACGTCGGTAAACATAGTTGGTCCTTGAGTTTGGAAAGGAATTTGGTTATTTACTTGTTACTTGCATATGGCTTCTCACTACTCTGCTCGTGCAAGGTTAATAAATCTATTCACCGAGTCCCGGGCCGGGTATGTATTCATGCACAGTCTCATTGCATTATTCACCGAGTCCCCCACTAGAGGGCCGGGTATATATATATATATATACATATATGATGATCAGATGATGTGATGATATGGGGATGGCGGCCAGGATGGCATTTGATAATCCTATTCACCGAGTCCCTCACTGGAGGGCCGGGTACGGCATATGCATATGATTACTTGATTACATGATTACTATACATGATGTTTACATGACTTTATTTACCGAGTCCCTCCCTGGAGGGCCGGGTACGCTGTATGTATATAATGATTTGATGACATGATATGGGTATGCATGAGATATAATTCACAGGCAAGTTTTTGATTCCCTGATTTCTATATTTATTTTTTTGATAAAGTCCAGTTCGGTTGTGGTTCTATTTAATGTGTTCTGTGCTTTACATACTCAGTACATATTTCGTACTGACCCCCTTTCTTCGGGGGCTGCGTTTCGTGCCGCGCAGGTACCGACGCTCAGTTTGAGGATCCACCTGCCTAGGCCATCTATCCTGCTTTCTAGGGGTGCTCCTTCTTCCGGAGCTCATATATTTTGGTATATATCTTCTTTCGATACCTATGTATATTATTATTCAGGGGTACGACGGGGCCGGGTCATATGATTTCGTTATTCTGTTTAGAGGCCTGTGGACATGTACGTGGGTTATGGCCATATCCGTACGACCAAAAGCTTCAACAAGCGTGTATGTATTATATGTATGGGCGGTTTATCCACCGCGGCAGCCTTGTCGGCTCGCCTATATATGAGTATATGAATATGTTGGCCCCGTGGCCTTTGTTGGTATTTTCTGCGTGCAGGTAAATTCTGGTTAGTAAGAAAAACAGAGGAAACTCTGCCCAATTTTTTTTATATACTTGAGTTACTATTTTTGGCTTATGGTACGTACGGGTGCCCAGATCGGGCGCTAGTCACGGCCTACGGGGTTGGGTCGTGACAGGTAGAGTTGGGGTCCCAGGATCCGCGGCTGGTTCTTCTTCAGTGCGCCCGGTAGGGCAGACTCCCCCGATTCCAGCAGGCCAAGGTAGAGGCCGAGTGGGAGCATCTACTTCAGGTGCCACTCAGCCCCGCATCTATGCTTTAGCCAGATGATAGGATCTCGAGTCCTCCCCAGATAATGGTTGTATGCTTGTTAATCTGGTTGGGTCACAAGGTCCCGTTCACTACTCGAGGTCAAGAGTGGATTCTTATCGACTCGAAGAAAGAAAGGACGACTCAATTTAAAACAAACACACTTGAATCAAGAAATTAACGATGAAGTTGTAAAAACGAGAAAAGAACGAAAGAATTGGCTTGAAAGAAAGGACTCAAGAACTAATTAACAACCAAGTAAGGATCAATTACTAGTTGTTAATTTGCTAGGAGAATCAAAGAAGTGAGAAGAAGAAGTGAACAAACCTTGGCCAAACACTTAGACAAATTTGGGAAGTTTTTGGCCAACACTTAGAAAATTCGGAACTGCTTGCATCATGTTTTTATAACGCCCATAACTTTTTCTACAGACCTCTGATTGATGAACGGCTTGTTGATTCGGAAAGTAGACTCTCTGAACTTGAATTTACATATATTATGGGTCCCGTAACTCCTTATACACACAAAGATATTCCCCCTCAAAGTTGGACCAAAATCTGCCAACACTTAGAAAATTTTTCTAAGTGTTGAAAACTCCCACTCTCTGAATTTGGACCCCACGCGCGCGTCAGAGGCGCGTCAGACCGCTGACGTCATCGCTGACGTGGCAGATGACGTGGCAGTTTTTTTTTTTTTTTTTTTTTTGAAAAATCAGAAATTTAGACTAATTATTTCTGATTTTTTTTTTTTTTACTTACTTGGGCCCACAAACACTTTTTCACAACTTTATTTGGCAACTTTTGGATCAAATAGCCCTTTGGAGAGTCTTCTTCCTTATGAAGATTTGAAGGTCTTCAAGAACATAAGAACAATTCAAAAATTCAACTACCCTCAAACCAACTCCAAATTAGCTCAAATTTCGGATTTAAGTTCCTCTTTGATGTAGAGAACAAAACCCAATAGGTTTCAACCTTCAATTTCAACCGAATCACAAGACCCACTTTTCAAGTTCTTGAGTTCTTCAAAGCTTCAAATACCAAAAATGGTAGATCCTTCAAAAATACTCCAAATTACTTCAAATTTTGGATTCTTAACCTTCTTCACTAGGAGAATACAACCCAATGACTTTCAAGCTCTAATTTCTACTTTTTCTTCAAAACCCACTTTCAAGTTCTAAAACCTTCAAGCTCCAACAATGGTGAATGACTCAATATGACTCCAAATAACTTGAAACTCAAGATCTAGACTCAAAAAACACTAGGGAACTCAAATCTAGTGTCAAAAACAACAAACAAGGATAAATCAAACACGAATTTGAATTTTCGAATTTCAGATTTTTTTTTTTTTTTGGAATTTCGATTTTTTTTTTTTTTTTTTTTTTTTTGTTGAATCAAATCCCAAGACTAGATTTGATGGAACAAACCTAAGCTACGCTCTGATACCAATTGATACAAGAACGGATACGCGGAAACGAGAAATTAAGAAGATAAATAAAAGGAAAAGAAAAGATAGATAATTTGACACAACTTAAGATTCAATTTAGCAACCAAAGTTATATTAAAACTAAGACCTCTAAATTATCATCAAAAGAAACACCAAATTCTTAAGGTGACCTCAAGGGAAACAAAGTCCCAAGCAACCAACCTTCTCAACAAAGAATTCAACCAAAAGCTTCAACAAGCTCTCATCTCTCTCTCCCAAGAGTCTTACAATTTCACAATTTCAATAATTCATATCATAAAAGTCTACCAAATGAAATAAAGTAAGATAGTATTTATACTAAATAGAAAAGGAAGACTACAATGACTATTACAATAATACCCTTAAAGAAGTAAGGAAGGGCCTTGTTTGGTTAGTAGTCTTCTCAAAAGAAGAGAAAGGCCTTCTTCTCCCTACTTCATCCAAATGAGGCCTATACTTCCATTTTAGCATATTCTTGAGCTTCATACCTTCAATCCAAGCACCTAGTAAGTCTCCAAAGACGTGATCCCTAGCTCGGCTTGAAATGGCTATTCTTGATGAAGCTCGGCTTGTATCATTCTCCCCTTCTTGAAAAGGATTCGTCCTCGAATCTAAACCTTGCAAAACCATAGGGAAGACAAGCAACAACAAGGTCCTCAAAGGATGAGGGTTAGTATTAAAGTAGCCTACTCTACGAACATGCCAAATATGCACACACTTGTGATATAACCAAGTATCAACCATGATTAAGAAGAACAAGCTCTCATATAGAGCACTAAGAACTTGGTTATCGCAAAGAACATGAAATGAATATATCATAGAGGAACCAATGGTTTCAAAATACCGAAAAGGCAATACCACATTGATTCTACTAGACATGACACACAAATTTGAAATATCACCGGGGTCAAACGGGAAGAATATCCACACATCGTGGCCAAGAGAACGACTATCTACCCCATTAGACCCCCTCCCAACATAAGATGCACCCCTAACACAAGCATGAATGTCATCATATGCGAATAGATAGTAAAGAAAGGTTTCACACAAAACTACTTCATCTATGGTGTCCTCACATGTAGCTTCACTATTAAATTCAAGTACATGATCAAGCATACTACTAAGACTCGAACACACAAGGAAGAGTTAACACTTTGCAAGCAAGTATCACCTCTCCTTTCAAAACACTCCTTCCCCACAAGTGTATTATCATTTCCCAAGGGAGTTTTCTATCATAGGGAAGAGCGTCATCATTCCATAGTGGATTTTCAAATACCATGTAGTCCCCAAAAGTGGCTACATTTTCATCATTACAATACATTCCACTAGGCACTTCACTCTCATTAGTCATGTTATCATCAAATAAGACATTATCCTTGAAGAGAGAATAATCAATGAACAATGGTAAGCCGAAGCATGTAATTTCATTCTCAAAAAGACAAATGTCATTTTTCAAAGTACCTTCATTTGCATGACTATCCACATGACACACATCACCATCACAAACGGGAGTCTCATCACTCGACACAAAGATAAAGCCAAGAGACTCATTTCCACATTCATCAAACAAGGGTGGGGTGTCACACTCATTCAAATGATCAACTAGAACCACATCATCACTAATCGGAGATTCATTAATCACATCACAAAATTCTTCGACTAGTGGACTAACATTACACTCAAGTTGATCACATGATAATGTATTTTCATTCAAAGCACAAGTGTCAACACTAGGTGGATACAAATCAATCTTGCAAGAAGAATCAATTCGGTCATCTAAAGGATCAACTAGTGTAGGGACACTTTCAACAATGACATTATCATCACATGGTAAAGAATCATTAAAGTCACATAACGACAAGCTACTACTCACACTCACATCACAAACTTGTGCATTCAAAGAGTTGGAAGTGTTGAGTTTAGTTATCGTACCTTGAAGTTCACACGAAGAATCTTCTTTAGTTGACAAGGTTTCCATGGGAGAAGATTTTTGCAACCTTGCATTCATTGTCTCTCGTGGAATAGGTTGTGGAAAGAGAAGACTCCCACAATTGTCCACTACATACTTGTGTCCCTCTCTTTCATAGGTAGTTCCATGAGTTTCGAACCAATCACGCTCTCTTCGTCGTTTCTCCTTACATTCCGCGATTTCTATCCTACTCTCTAGGTGATCCAATTGACTATTCAGGTGATCCATTTGACTATTCAATCTCCCTACCTTGTTGTTCATATCATGCAACAACCTCATCAAATCAACAATTATAGGTTCCCCGATGGGAACTTGCATTTCTCCACCTTGATTAGTCATTAGTACCTATTTAAGAAACTCAACAAAGCAAGCAAACACGTTATGTTAGTTAAAAATAACTCACCAAACGCTCAAGTATGTGCACCTTTTGAATGCCTCACAAATTGCTTCGGCTAATGGTTGTATGCTTGTTAATCTGGTTGGGTCACAAGGTCCCGTTCACTACTCGAGGTCAAGAGTGGATTCTTATCGACTCGAAGAAAGAAAGGACGACTCAATTTAAAACAAACACACTTGAATCAAGAAATTAACGATGAAGTTGTAAAAACGAGAAAAGAACGAAAGAATTGGCTTGAAAGAAAGGACTCAAGAACTAATTAACAACCAAGTAAGGATCAATTACTAGTTGTTAATTTGCTAGGAGAATCAAAGAAGTGAGAAGAAGAAGTGAACAAACCTTGGCCAAACACTTAGACAAATTTGGGAAGTTTTTGGCCAACACTTAGAAAATTCGGAACTGCTTGCATCATGTTTTTATAACGCCCATAACTTTTTCTACAGACCTCTGATTGATGAACGGCTTGTTGATTCGGAAAGTAGACTCTCTGAACTTGAATTTACATATATTATGGGTCCCGTAACTCCTTATACACACAAAGATATTCCCCCTCAAAGTTGGACCAAAATCTGCCAACACTTAGAAAATTTTTCTAAGTGTTGAAAACTCCCACTCTCTCGAATTTGGACCCCACGCGCGCGTCGAGGCGCGTCGGACCGCTGACGTCATCGCTGACGTGGCAGATGAGATGACGTGGCAGTTTTTTTTTTTTTTTTTTTTTTTTTGAAAAATCAGAAATTTAGACTAATTATTTCGATTTTTTTTTTTTTTTTACTTACTTGGGCCCACAAACACTTTTTCACAACTTTATTTGGCAACTTTTGGATCAAATAGCCCTTTGGAGAGTCTTCTTCCTTATGAAGATTTGAAGGTCTTCAAGAACATAAGAACAATTCAAAAATTCAACTACCCTCAAACCAACTCCAAATTAGCTCAAATTTCGGATTTAAGTTCCTCTTTGATGTAGAGAACAAAACCCAATAGGTTTCAACCTTCAATTTCAACCGAATCACAAGACCCACTTTTCAAGTTCTTGAGTTCTTCAAAGCTTCAAATACCAAAAATGGTAGATCCTTCAAAAATACTCCAAATTACTTCAAATTTTGGATTCTTAACCTTCTTCACTAGGAGAATACAACCCAATGACTTTCAAGCTCTAATTTCTACTTTTTCTTCAAAACCCACTTTCAAGTTCTAAAACCTTCAAGCTCCAACAATGGTGAATGACTCAATATGACTCCAAATAACTTGAAACTCAAGATCTAGACTCAAAAAACACTAGGGAACTCAAATCTAGTGTCAAAAACAACAAACAAGGATAAATCAAACACGAATTTGAATTTTCGAATTTCAGATTTTTTTTTTTTTTTTGAATTTCGATTTTTTTTTTTTTTTTTTTTGTTGAATCAAATCCCAAGACTAGATTTGATGGAACAAACCTAAGCTACGCTCTGATACCAATTGATACAAGAACGGATACGCGGAAACGAGAAATTAAGAAGATAAATAAAAGGAAAAGAAAAGATAGATAATTTGACACAACTTAAGATTCAATTTAGCAACCAAAGTTATATTAAAACTAAGACCTCTAAATTATCATCAAAAGAAACACCAAATTCTTAAGGTGACCTCAAGGGAAACAAAGTCCCAAGCAACCAACCTTCTCAACAAAGAATTCAACCAAAAGCTTCAACAAGCTCTCATCTCTCATGCTCCCAAGGGAGTCTTACAATTTCACAATTTCAATAATTCATATCATAAAAGTCTACCAAATGAAATAAAGTAAGATAGTATTTATACTAAATAGAAAAGGAAGACTACAATGACTATTACAATAATACCCTTAAAGAAGTAAGGAAGGGCCTTGTTTGGTTAGTAGTCTTCTCAAAAGAAGAAAAGGCCTTCTTCTCCCTACTTCATCCAAATGAGGCCTATACTTCCATTTTAGCATATTCTTGAGCTTCATACCTTCAATCCAAGCACCTAGTAAGTCTCCAAAGACGTGATCCCTAGCTCGGCTTGAAATGGCTATTCTTGATGAAGCTCGGCTTGTATCAGAAGGGGTTTATTAGACCCAGTTCATCACCGTGGAGAGCACCAGTCTTATTTGTGAGAAAGAAAGATGGCTCCCTACGAATGTGCATCGATTATAGAGAGTTGAATAAGGTGACAATAGAGAACAAATATCCTCTTCTGAGAATTGATGATTTATTTGATCAATTACAGGGCGCCAAGTGGTTTTCCAAAATAGACTTGAGGTCGGGTTATCATCAAGTGAGAGTTAGGGAAGAAGATATTCCCAGGACAGCTTTCAGAACGAGATATGGCCATTATGAATTTCGGGTGATGTCATTTGGGCTAACTAACGCTCCGGCAGTGTTCATGAATTTAATGAATAACTATTCAGGCCTCTCTTGGATCTATTCGTAATAGTATTCATTGATGATATCCAGGTGTACTCTCGCACAAAATCAGAACATGCAGACCATTTACGTATTGTCCTTGGAATTCTTCAAACCCGAGAATTGTATGCAAAATTTTCATAGTGCGACTTTTGGTTGAGTTTTGTTACATTCTTAGGTCATGTTATTTCAGATGATGGCATTCGAGTTGATACTCAGAAAATTGAAGCTGTGAAGACTTAGCCAAGGCCTACGACGCCTACAGAAGTTCGGAGTTTTTACGGGATTGGTAGGTTATTATAGAAGATTCGTAGAGGGCTTTTCATCTATTTCAGCCCCATTGACGAAGTTAACCCGTAAGTCGAAAATTTCAGTGGAATGATGCTTGTGAGCGTAGCTTCCAAGAGTTGAAGAACAGGTTGACCTCAGCTCCAGTCTTAACACTCCCAGACGGGCTAGATGGCTATGTTGTGTATTGTGATGCTTCTGCGTGGGGTTAGGATGTGTATTGATGCAGCACGCTAAAGTCATTGCTTATGCTTCGAGACAGCTGCGGAAACATGAAAAGAACTACCCAACTCATGATCTTGAATTAGCCGCAGTTATTCATGCATTAAAAATGTGGAGACATTACTTGTATGGTGTGCATGTTGATATCTTCTATACGGATCAAAAGAGTCTCCAATACATTTTCAAACAGAAGGAGTTGAATCTGCGACAGAGGCGGTGGTTAGAATTATTGAAGGACTATGATGTGAATATTTTATACCACCCTCGAAGAAGAAGGAATTGATTCATGAGCTCCGCCAACTATCTAATCTTGGGGCACGTCTAATTGATTCCAGTAGTACAGGAATTGGTATTAACGATCCCACAGTTTCATCCTTGGATATGGAAGTGAAAGAGCGACAGTATGAAGATCCTCAACTAAACCATTATAGATCTACATGTCATGCAAAGGAGAAATCCCCATTTGAAACCTCTATAGATAGAGTCCTTAGATACCGCGGCAGGCAATGCGTTCCGAATGTTACAGAATTACGTCGCCGAATTCTAGAAGAAGCTCATTATTCTCGGTATCCTATTCACCCAGGAGTGATGAAGATGTATCAAGATCTCAAATTGATATATTGGTGGGATGACATGAAGAGAGATATAGCAGAATTTGTAGCCCAATGTCCAAATTGCCAGCAAGTGAAGATAGAACATCAAAAGCCAGGAGGATTATTGCAAGCAATGGAAATTCCTACATGGAAATGGGAAGTGATCAATATGAATTTTATTGTAGGACTACCCCGTTCCCGAGGCAAGTATGATTCTATATGGGTGACTGTAGATAGATTGACGAAAGCAGCTCATTTTCTTCCAGTCAGGAAGGACCACACACTCAACAGAAGATTATGCAAGGTTGTATATCAAGGAAGTTGTGAAACTTCATGGTGTTCCGATATCCATTATTACAGACAGAGGAGCGCAATTTACAGCCAAGTTCTAGAAATCCTACCAAGAAGGTTTGGGTACTCAAGTAAGGCTCAGCACGGCATTTCATCCGCAGACTGATGGACAAGCTGAACGTACCATACATACTTTGGAGGATATGCTAAGGGCATGTGTTTTAGCTTTTGGTGGTAGTTGGGATGACCACTTGCCCCTAATCGAGTTTGCATATAATAATAGCTATCATTCCAGTACCCAAATGGCTCCGTATGAAGCTTTATATGGAAGGATGTGCAGATCTCCAATTGTATGGTTTGAAATAGGAAAAGTACCGCTAATAGGCCCTGAGTTAATTTAACAAGCGGTAGAAAAAGTCAAGGTGATCCGAGATCTATTGTTGACAGCCCAAAGTCGCTAAAAATCTTATGCGGACAACCGTCGGCGAGATTTAGTGTTACACGCCAAAAAAATTTCCGTTGTTGCTCAGTGCATAGGCTAATGAAGAGCACGACATATATGATGTTTCGATAAGTAAGAAATAGCATTTGACGACCTTAAATAAGATTTGAAAGATAGTCGATGTTAGACGAGAAAGATTGCCAAGAGAAGGCAAGGCTTACGGTAAGTATCGGAAAGAATTTATGAGTAACGAGTTAGTGGTGACTTAAAGATATTTTGGAGGAGAGTTATAACGTCCCTTAGATTGGTATTGAGGTGTTAGACAAGCACCAAGAAGGTTCCATAAGGATTGGAGATCAAACGAGTCGATGAGAACAAGATCGGAACCACTGGGCATTATGCGGCCAGACATACTGGCCGTATAAAAGATACGGACCGTATGTCCAGCCATAGGTTCATATATATATATAATGGCATGCCTCATATATATACCAAACATACGGTCCAGACATACGGCCAGTGAAAAATATACGGACCGTATGTTGGTCCGTATGTTCTGGTCGGGACAGATTTGTGTATTTAATGAGGGATCCAAGATTTATTTCATTTCATTTCCATTTCACTCCCCTTCTCTCTAAAACATCTCTCCACATTTCTCCCACAAGTTTTCAAGAGAATTAGTGTTCAACTTCATCAAACCAAGTGAATCAAAGTAAGAAAACCCATTAAAGTTCATCAAAAGCAAGGAATTCAAGTGAAGGAAAATCTAGGGTTTTGCTCAAGTGAGGTATATGCAACCAAGGTCCAATCCTACACCATCTAATGTAAGTTTTATGATGTTTCCATGTTGTTTAAAGTATTTGGAAGTTGAAAGACTTGGATTGCAAAAGAATATAAGAAATGGGTCATGAATGTGCAATAGTGTCACTTTTGAGTAAATGTTTGAAATGAGTTATGATTCTTGATACATTATGGATATGATCATGTTATAAATGTTATTGAGAGTATGGAATCGACATTATATGTGAAGGAGCGTATTGTCGAGATATGACTATGAATATGGATGAATTAAAGTGAATTGTGAAGTAAGAGTAACGTAGTTGAATAAAGGCTATTGTGATGATATTGTGAATGTTATTATTGATGATTGGGAGTTGATATGTAATATGAGGGAAGTTGTATAAATAAAGGAGATGCTGTCCGATTTTCTCTAGAATTAGTCATGAATGCTAAGCTATCCATTCTCTAATGTTAGTATAACTTCAATAATAGTAGAAACGTGATCATTGAAGAAGAACGTGCAAGTGATAGAATAGTGGAACGGAAAGGTATGTAAGGCTAACCCTTCTTTCATAAGGCATGGTTCTCTGGCCAAATGTTTATCTTCCTACGAGTTCATGATACTCTCCAATGATCCTATCTCTAGAAGCTATTAAGCTTATGATGCTCTAATGATACGATTGTACTGAGTTCCTTATACGACGAGCAATACTCAAAGGATTGAAGGTAATGAATGACGATAGTAAAAAGGCTAAAGATAGATACTAGCTTATATGTATGTGTGCCCATGAGAGGTTATTGTGAACACCGAGCTTATATGACCAGGTAGAATATAATGAATGTAATATATATATATACGTATATCTATATAACGATGCGTGCGCACCACTGCAGTTGGGTACGAACAACCCTGGGCCTTGGTAGGGCCAGGCACTGAGCCTTAGTAGGGCCAGGTACGTGAAACACCGAACCTTGTGGTCGGGTATGCTATATAAAAGCTATGTATATGACATCTATATGAGTACGAATAAGCTATGTATATGACATCTATATGAGTACGAATAAGCTATGTATATGACATCTATATGAGTACGAATAGGTTATGTATATGACATCTATATGAGTACGAATAAGCTATGTATATGACATCTATATGAGCACGAATATGTTAAGTCCATGTAAGGGCTTTGTATATGCATTGTATATGATATTGGCATGAGTATGAAGGGAAATATGAATACGAATATGAAAATGGATACCAAAGGTAAATGAGTACGGATATGAATGTATGTACGCGAACACGCAATAGAAATGGAACGTCCCTATGGAAAGCAAGTAAGTGCTATGACGATGATGCCATTATCTCCCATCCTATGTTATTTCATATGTTGACTATTATGCTTTCATATTGATATCGATCATGCTTTACATACTTAGTAAATTCTTCGTACTGACGTCCTTTTGTTTGTGGAGGCTGTGTCATGCCCGCAGGTGGCCAGGGAGACAGACTCGATCCATAGCTGTATTATCTCAGGAACTACATAGCGGAGCTCCATTTCATTCGGAGCTGCAGCTTTTGGTATAGATTCCTTTGTGTATATATTCATGGGCATGGTGGGGTCCTGTCCTGCCCATATGTTATGATATGACGCACCTTTCTTAGAGGCTCGTAGACATGTGTATATGATTAGATATGTTTGGCCTTGTCGGCCTATATTTTGGGATATTAATTTGATAGCCTTGTCAGCTTATGTACATTTACATGGGCATAGTTGCTAATGATGATATAGATGCATTATTTCCCAATGAGATTAGAAGGATGATGTATGAAAAGCATGATTTAACTATGTGGCTCACCTAGATGTGATGTGAAAGTATGTTAAGGGGTGCCCGAGTGGGATAGCACCGGGTGCTCGTCGCGGCCCTCCGGTTGGGTCGTGACAAAAGTGGTATCAGAGCAGTTTAGTCCTAGGGTGTGTCTACGAGCCGTGTCTAGTAGAATCTTGGTTATGGGTGTGTTGCGCGCCACACTTATAAACAAGACGCTGCGGACATTTTAGGAATAAATGACCTTCTTTCTTCATAAGAAATTATGTGATAGAGCTATGATGTAAGAACTTATTGTTTCTTAATGATATGTTGTGTATTTCAGAAATGCCTGTAAAGAGAAAGGTTTCAGCAGCCCAAAAGGGCAAGACGGTGGCAGAAAAGTGGGCGGAAAGAGCACCGCCACCGGTAGTAGAGGAAAGTAAGTCCCAAAGCGCAGCTCAATCTCAGTCCTCCCAATCAGCACCTATATTAGAGGAGCGTGTGGGAGCCTCAGCCCCAGCTCCAGCACCTCCGGCTCCTCCACCTAATGCTTCAGGCCAAGATGTAAAAGAGGCTATTAATTTGCTGACTCAATTGGTTGCTGACCAGACTCAGAGGCAAAGTGCAGGGCAAGGTGATAGGGATGTTAGTGCAAGAGCCCGTGACTTTATTAGTTTGAACCCTCCGAAATTCTTTGGATCAAAGTCGGATGAGGACCCTCAAAATTTCATCGATGGTATGTTGAGGATGCTTCGGTTGATACATGCTTCAGATACCGAATCGGTGGAGCTAGCGTCCTATAGATTGAGGGATGTCGCGGTCCATTGGTACACGGTTTGGATGGCTTCACGGGGAGCCAATGCACCTCCCCCGGTATGGCAGGAGTTTGTAGATGCATTTCTTCGACATTATTTGCCCCCAGAAGTTCGGCGAGCTAGAGCCGACAAGTTCTTGAATCTAAGGCAAGGGAGCATGAGTGCTCTAGAGTATAGTCTCCGCTTCAATTCCTTGGCTAGGTATGCTTCGGCCATGATAGCGGATATGGGTGATCGAGTACACAGGTTTGTAACAGGCCTAGGGCCACATTTGATGGATAGATGCTTGACTGCGTCCCTTCAGGACAATATGGATATTGCACGCATCCAAGCCCATGCTCAAAATTTAGAAGAGAGCCTGCAACAACAAAGAAGTGAGCATGATAGAAGGCATAGCAAGAGGGCTAGATCTTCGGGCCCAATGAATGAGTATAGAGGTGGGCACAGACAGCAGTCTTCTAGACATTCGGGCTATTCTATGACTAGTGTGCCTCCACGGTATTCAGGCTAGAGATTTGATAGATCTACTCACCCCGGGCCGAGTCAGAGCTTTTCGGGATCTCAGTTTAGAGGTGATTCGGGTCAGGCGAGGCCACCCGCACCACGATGCTCCCAGTGTGGGAAGTTACATTAGGGTCAGTGCAGATTGGGTTCAAAGGGTTGCTATTCATGTGGTCGGCCAGGCCATATTATGCGAGAGCCCCTCAGTTAGTGGAAGAGATAGGACCCAGCCTTCAGGGTCAGTAGCCGGATCTTCAGCATCTATGCACCTTGTGGGGCCAGGTTCACATGCTTCAGGCGGCCATGGTAGAGGCAGGGGGAGAGTTTCCAGTTCTAGCGGTCCTCAGCACCGTATTTATGCTTTAGCTGGACGCCAAGATCTTGAGTCTTCTCCTGATGTTGTCACAATTATATTATCGGTACTTTCTCATGATGTATATACTTTAATAGATCCCAGCTCCACCTTGTCATATGTTACTCTGTATATTGCGGGTCGGTTTAGAATTAAACCAGAGTCAATTCAACCTTTTGAGGTGTCTACACCCGTTGGTGAATCGGTAAAAGCTAGCCGAGTATATAGAAATTGTGTAATTGTGATTTGTGATCACCGTACTATGATTGACTTGCATGAGTTAAAAATGGTGGATTTTGATGTTATTATGGGCATGGATTGGTTGGCTTCTTGCTACGCCAATGTCGATTGTAGAATGAAAATGGTTCGTTTCTAATTCCCGGGAGAACCAGTTTTAGAATGGAAAGAAAATGCGACGTCACCAAAGGGTAGGTTTATTTCCTATCTAAAGGCAAGGAAAATGATTACAAAGGGTTGCATTTATCATCTAGTGCGGGTTCAAGATGTAGAAGCTGAACCGCCGACTCTTTAGTCAGTTCCCGCAGTAAACGAATTTTCGGATGTGTTCCCAGAAGATCTTCTAGGCCTTCCTCCCGAGCGGGAGATTGATTTTGCTATTGATGTGTTGCCAGACACCAAGCCTATATCCATTCCTCTTTATAGAATAGCTCCAGCAGAATTGAAAGAGTTGAAGGAGCAATTGAAAGACTTGCTTGAGAAAAGCTTTATTAGGCCTAGTTCATCCCCGTGGGGAGCACCAGTATTGTTTGTCCGAAAGAAAGATGGCTTTTTGAGAATGTACATTGACTATAGGCAATTGAATAAGGTGACGATTAATAATAAGTATCCTCTTCCGAGGATTGATGATTTATTTGATGAGCTACAAGGTGCCAAATGGTTTTCCAAGATAGATTTGAGATCCGGGTATCATCAAGTGAGAGTTAGGGAGAAAGATATCCCTAAAACAGCCTTCAAAACAAGATATGGCCATTTTCAGTTTCGGGTGATGTCATTTGGGCTAACTAATGCACTGACAGTGTTTATGGATTTAATGAATGATGTGTTCAGACCCTTCCTGGATCTATTCGTGATTGTATTCATCGACGATATTTTGGTGTATTCTAGATCCGAGGCAGAACATACGGATCATTTGCGTACTGTCCCCTGAGTTCTTCAGACTCGAGAGTTATTTGCAAAATTTTCTAAGTGTGAGTTCTGGTTGAACTCAGTGACATTTCTGGGGCACATCGTTTTGGCCGATGGAATTCGGGTAGATAGCCAAAAGATTGAGGCCGTAATGACTTGGCCGAGTCCTACAACTCCTACGGAGGTACGTAGCTTCCTGGGCTTAGCAGGATATTACAGGAGATTTGTAGAAGGTTTTTCTTCTATTTCTGCACCACTTACAAAGCTGACCCAGAAATCAGCTAAATTTCAATGGACGATGCTTGAACGTAGTTTCCAAGAGCTAAAAGACAAAGTTGACTTCGCACTACGCGTACCCCGACACTTCCGAGGGATTTGAAGGTTATGTTGTTTATTTCGATGCTTGTGCGTCCAAGGTAAGAGCTAGGTCCTCATAGTATTGATGCAACATGGCAAGGTGATTGCAGTTCATATGTATATGCGAAATAGATATACTATTTTGATAGCCTGATGCACAATGTGTTTAAATGAAAGTCGCTATGATTATGAAGAACATGGATAAAGACAAGATAAGCAATGGAGTGTCCCAGCCTCGGAGTAAGCGGCCTGGTCGAGTGTGGCGCATTTGATGACCTTAAGTAAGATTTGAAAGATATTCGATGTTAGACGAGAAAGATTGCCAAGAAGAAGGCAAGGCTTACGGTAAGTATCGGAAAGAATTTATGAGTAATGAGTAAATGGTGACTTAAAGAGATTATTTGGAGAAGAGTTATAACGTCCCTTAGATTGGTATTGAGGTGTTAGACAAGTTCCAAGAAGGTTCCGTAAGGATTGGAGATCAAAAAGCAGTCGACGAGAACAAGATCGGAACCCTGGGCATTAGACGACGGTTTCATGCTTGCCGTATAAAAGATACGGACCATATGTCCAGCCGTAGATTCAGCCCGAATGGCATGTCTCTTGGACCAAATATACGGTCCGGACATACGGCCCGTGAAAAATATACGGACCGTATGTTGGTAGGTATTGTTAGAGACGGGGGCAATTGTGTATTTAATGAGGGATCCAAGTTTTTATTTCATTTCATTTCCATTTCACTCCCTTCTCTCTAAAACATCTCTCCACATTTCTCCCACAAGTTTTCAAGAGAATTAGTGATCAACTTCATCAAACCAAGTGAATCAAGTATAAAAACCCATTAAAAAAGTTCATCAAAAGCAAGAATCCAAGTGAAGGAAAATCTAGGGTTTGCTCAAGTGAGATATTTGCACCGAGGTCAATCCACGCCATCTAAGGTAAGTTTTATGATGTTTCCATGTTGTTTAGAGTATTTGGAAGATGAAACACTTGGATTACATAGGAATATAAGAAATGGGTCATGAATGGGTGAATAGTACCACTTTTGAGTACATGTGTGGAACGAGTTATGATTCTCGATACGTTATGAATATAATCATGTTATAAATGATATTAAGAGTATGGAAATCGACATTGTATGTGAATGAGCGTATTGTCAAGTTATGACCATGAATATGGAAAATTGAAGTGAATTTGAAGTAAGGGTAATGTAGATGACTAAAGGCTATTGTGATGATATTGTGAACGTTATTGTTGATGTTTGGGAGTGATATGTAATACGAGGGAAGTAGTATAAATAAAGGAGATGATTGTCGAAAATTTCTCTAGAATTAGTTATGAATGCTAAAGCTACCCATCATCTAATATGAGTATGCACTTCAATGAAGGTAGAACGTGAGCTTTGAAGAAGAACGTACAAGTGATAGAATAGTGGAACCGAATGGTATGTAAGGCTAACCCTTCTTTCATAGGCATGGTTCTTTGGCCAAATGTTCATCTTCTTATGAGTTCATGATACTCTCTAATAATCCTAGCTTGAGAAGCTATTAAACATGATGCTCAATGATATGATTGTACTAAGTCCCTTATACGACGAGTAATACTCTAAGGATAGAAGGTAATGAATGACGATAGTAAAAAGGCTAAAGATAGGTATGAGCTTATATGTATGTGTGCCCGTGAGAGGCTAATTGTGAACACCGAGCTTATATGGCCGGGTAGAATATAATGTGAATACGTATATATATATATATATATATATATATATATATATATATATATATATATATACGTATATATGTATATCTATATAACGATGCGCGCACACCCACTGTAGTTGGGTACGAACAACCACTGAGCCTTGGTTGGGCCGAATCGTGAAACACCCGAACCTTCGTGGTCGGGTATGCTATATAAATGCCTATGTATATGACATCTATATGAGTACGAATACGCTATGTATATGACATCTATATGGAATAAGCTATGTATATGACGATATATGATTAAGCTATGTGTATGACATCGATTAGAGTAAGAATATGTTGAGACCATGTAAGTGCCAAGTAAGGGCTATGAATATACAATGTGTATGATATGAGCATGAGTATGAAAGGAGATATGAATATGAGTGTGAAGATAGATACGAAGGGTAAGTGAGTACGGATATGAATGTATGTACGGGAGTACGCGATAGAAATGGAACGTCCCTATGGAAAAGCAAGTAAGTGCTACGATGATGATGTTATTATCTCCCATCCTATGTTATTTCATATGTTGACTATTATCTTTTCATATTGATATTGATCATGCTTTACATACTCGGTACATTCTTAAATGCGCGTCCTTTTGTTTGTGGACGGTGCGTCATGCCCGCGGGTGGCGAGAGAGAGACGGTCGATCCGTAGGCACATCGTTATTATCTCGGGGACTACATAGTGGGCCTCCATTTCATTCGGAGCTACGGCTTTTGGTTAGATTCTTTTGTGTATATATTTTTGGGCACGGCGGGGTCTGTCCCGCCCGTATGTTATGATATGACATACCCTTCTTAGAGGCTCGTAGACATTGTGTATATGATTAGATATGTTTGGCCTTGTCGGCCTATATTTTGGGATGTTGTTTTGATAGCCTTGTCGGTTATGTATATTTATGTGGGCATAGATGTTATTGATGATATAGATATGTTGTTGCCCACGATGAGATTAGAAGGATGATGTATAGAAAAACATGATTTAATTATGTGGCTCACCTAGAATGTGATGTGAAGGTATGTTAAGGGGTGCTAGGGTGGGATAGCATCGGGTGCTCAATCGCTGACCCTCCCGGTTGGGTCGTGGGCTGTTTAGATTTCAAATTGATGATTGGGTATTTACGAAAGTGTCGCCAATGAAAGGAGTGATGAGATTTGGTAGAAAAGGAAAAGCTAAGTCCTCGAATATATTGGACCCTATAAGATTATCCATAAAGGTGGGTCAAGTAGCGTACGAATTGGACTTGCCTTGAGCTGGAATTAGTCCATCCGAGTTTTCCATGTCTCAATGCTACGCAAATGTGTTGGAGATCTACCCGAAGATTGTACCGATAGATGATATCCGATTGACGGAAAAAGTTAGTTTATGAAGAAGTGCCCATTGCCATATTAGCAGGCAAGTACGAAGACCGGAACCGAAGGGTCTCGTTAAAGTCTTGTGGCAAAATAACAACCGAGAAGAGATGACTTGAGAGTCGGAAGAAAAAAGAAATCCACATACCCGCATTTGTTTCGCCCCCGGAAGAGATCCATGATGAGACATTGAGAGTATGAGGTATGTGCTTTCTTTTTATGCTTATGGGTCGTGTGTGGCCAATTTATATTGCTATTGTGTTATGGTCTGTGAGGCAATGTTATTATGAGTTGTTGTGACGGGGTGGTAGTGCCATAATATAGGGGAAACTCGGCAAATTTTTTCTAGAATCCCGATGACTTAACATTCGAAGACGAATGTTCCAAAAAAGGAAGAATGTTACACCTCGGAAAATTTCTCGCTAATGTACGGTGAAAAGACTAACGAAGGGACGACGTATACGATGTTTTTATAAGTAAGAAATAGTATTTGATGTCCCTAAACGAGGTCTCAAAGGGATTTAAGATAAGGAAAA
>NC_081343.1:23953784-23970163 GCF_029784015.1 Lycium ferocissimum
AAAGAGGGGTTGAGTTTACATACCTTAGCCGCTTCTAAGCTAATCCAAACTTGAGTCTCGACTTCTCACGATCTCTGAAATAATGTCATTAAACGCCAGCATTAGTTATAGTCACTTAGAAATTCAATTCCAAACTAACACCTTATTTACGAAATTCGGCGACATCTCCCCTATAAATCCAACACCCAGAATTCAACTCGGCCAATATCAACGCAACCATACCAACAATCATAATAACAATATCCATAAGTGATTGAAAATGCATTCTAACATTAATTATTCCTTTCTACACAATTCGACGACATTTCATTCATATTCAAATAACTACATACGATCGATTCAACACCAATGCTTACATACTCAATTACTCATCATGACCATTCAAACATGATTTAAGAACATCTCGAAGCAATCCATCAATATTCAAGGCAATCCGACCCATGTGTCATGGAACCCGAAATCACCAATTTCCATGGGGACAACAACGATACATTTCTTTCTTCCGAATTCATAAACTATATCAACAATCCGCATGCTAACAATCATCATTCTCACTTAAACACAAGAATCTACATTAAAATCATATTAATCTCCAAAACGGCCAACAACAATTTCATGACATGAACCATTAAACTCTAAATTACCTTCGCATAAAATACATAACAACAATAACCACACACTAAATAAGATTTATTCTTCACTCTACATAACCACATACATACACGGCCAAGCACACACAACACCATATTTTTATGAACTTCATTCATTTCCATATATCACCGCGCGTACCAATCACCGACACGTGAAGGAAGATGGAATCCTTGCTTTTCCACTTGACTTTCCTCTTCTCGGCTAGAAGTGGTCGTAGCAACAACGAGTGATTTTCTTGTTCCAACAACTACTCCACGTTGACGAGGGCCTCCTAATTAGTAGATAAACAAGGAGAAAATAATTTTTCATGATCAAATTGGAGGGCAAGTTTCGACCCTTGGTTGGTAGCCTCTCTTGTTCTTTCTTTTTCTTTTTCCTTCAAGTTTCTTGATTTTTCCTTGTGTGAAAATGATGACTTGTGTCTTATTTAGTCATCATACACACATATATATATATTTCATGGCACATGGCCGGTCATGTGCACTCCTTTTCTCTTTTTTTTTTTTTTTTTTTGTTTTCCTTTTTCTCCAATTTTCTAGAAATTTCCAAGAAATGAAAATGATGAAGATGACTTAATAAGTCATATAATACTACATATATTCTTCACACATGTGGCCTATGGCCCACAAGTCATGTGCATGGCCACATGGTTATTTTTTTCATGAATTTAAATTCCAACACTTCACCTTTGGCCCCAAATTTTCATGAAATGTCTAACTTTCCATCCAACCAAGTTCATAAGCACTTATGCGTTAAAACAAAGTCGGAAAATAGTCTTATTCTTAACTTTCCACACTTGGCTCGGAATATCCCGTCGTACAAAGTACGGGATATAACACCTGGATGCAGGCTAATGCTATTGATTATCACACCGTACCTATATGGTCGGGCGTACTTATACATTTATGCATAAATGATATGATGATGATTATGACAGCAAGCCAGCATGCATTATATCTTTTATGATTCAGTCAGTTGCAGATTGCTCCTCATTTGATGCCTTCTCATTTCATTGATGTCTCATTATTGTTTATGCCTTACATACTCAGGTAAGGCAGGGACTGACCTTTTCCTTGGACACTGTGTTCATGCCCATAGGTAGACAGGGAGACGGTGCAGATCCATAGGAGCCATCTGCAGATTTACAGGAGCCCTCCTTTATTTCGGAGGTGCTATTTTGAGACAGTGGTTTTGTGTATATACATTTTGGGTACGATGGGGTCCTGTCCCGTCCACATGTCTAGTACTCTAGTAGAGGCTCGTAGATACGCAGTTGTGGGTAGTATGGTCTCACAAGTTTCTCATACATATGCATGTATTTATATATTATTTTGATAGCCTAAAGGGCTTATGTTTGTAAAGTAAATATGTTGCAAATGAAAGTCGTTTTCTATGATTGTGAGTATAAGAGGCATGAATGAAAGCAGGATGAGTAGTAGAATGAGTGGTGCTCAGTGGTTAGCCCCGGTGCCCATCATGGCCTTAATCGGGTCGTGACAGAGGCCTCGGATAAAACAACCCCATCTACCGATCGAGAATACAAACTCTCTGGAGCTCTCTGCCTGGGTGGCTTACTGTTGGAAGCCTATAAAGCTGAATGCACAGGACAGCTAGATTATGGCTGATACGGCCTAGAAGACATACTGGCACCCCTAAAACTAGAACCACCATAACTTCCTGTCTAACGCGATCTCTTTTCACCACCACCAAATGCACGGGCCTTAGCGCCCTCAACCATAGAAGCATGCTCGACGATGGACTGGAAGAAATCCCCCATACCCTCCATCTGAAGGCAAGGAATCTGAAGAGAACAGACTAGCCCACCAACAAAATGCCGGATCCTGTCAGCCTCAGTAAGAATCAATGGAGTGGAATAACGGGCCAGATATAGATAGCGGGTCACATAGGCCTCAACCGACATACCCCTCTGCTGAAGATGTAGAACTCCTCCCTACGCATCTGTCTCAAAGACTGGGGCACATACTTCTCAAAGAAGGCCTAGTAGAACTGTGTCCAAGTCAGGGGAGGGGAACCCTCAGTTCTGCAAGCAACAAAATACCTCCACCATGCCTTCACGTCGTCGTGAAATTGGTAGGACACAGAGTCAACTCCATGGGTCTCCACGATCCCCATCCTATGCAGCAACTCATGCATATCTAGGATAAAACCAAAAGTGTCCTCAGCAGAAGTACCCGAAAATCTCGGCGGCTCTAACTTCCTGAATCTCCCAACCAGGTCCTGATCAGACACGATCATAACAGCACCCTCCATGGGCCTAAAATCATTACCAGGATCGGGTACCACATACATATGAGGAGCTATAGCTGCAGCGCGGTGTGATACCCGAGTAAGTCTCTGTTTAGGGGTCTGCGCCCCAACTCTGGTCTGTGAACCACCGCTGGGGGTAGTAACACCAGCTGCAGCCTGCTGAGCATCTAGATAAAGTAAGACACTGGCCATGTGTCATGCATAGCCTGAACAGAAGTAACCTCAAGCTGTGTCCGTGCTAGGGCCATGCCATCCTCTGCAGCCTGGTCTCGATCAAGTTGATACTCAAGCTTGGGAGAAGGAGATCTCTCACGCCACTATCCTACCGCAGGAGCCCTTTGGTGCCAGCCGTGGATGTGGGCTCTGGCACCTGACCTCGGGCTGTAGTAGCTCGAGTTGTCACCATCTGTAAGAGAATAGATAAGAGTCAGATACTAATTAGAATAAAGTAGCATGAAAGAATGAAAGAAAGTGAGATTTCCTAAATGTACTATAGCCACTCGCAAATAAGTACGGAGCTCATTGTACCGATCCACAAGACTCTACTAGACACGCTCTTGTATTATAGATTGGGTAGTATAGGTCTCTGATACCACCTTGTCACGGCCCAATTTGGCTAAGTCGTGCGGGCACTTACCTTTCCCACCTCAGTAAGTGAACCCTCAACCCAACGGTAATAAAGACATAAGTAAATAAATAAAACAAGCCGAAGAAAATAATTATGTAAGTCTCACAACAATATATCATAGAATAGCACGGAACAAGAAAAATACCCCCAGGGTCTGGTCTAAGTCATACAAGAGCATCTAATGAAAAATATACAATTTGGAATATAATAAATCTGCCTATGTCTCAAAATAGAAATAGTAAGACATAAATAGGAAGAGTCTCCAAGGCAGCGAATGTGGCGTGCTCACCCTAGAAACTCGATACTATGCTGATGGGGACAATCAGCCACGAGAGATAGACGCATAACTAACCTGAAACTCTGCATTCATACAGGAAAACGACAAGTGCGAGTCGTACAAAACCACGATCTTGGTAGGTATCATCGGCCGACTAAGCATATCTAACATAATTCAGACAATAAAGCAGGATAAGCAGATAAATTAACAAGTATAAGTCACATAATCAGAATCAAGTATCCGTCATGACCTAGATTGAAGTATCTAAACCCAAATATGTCAAGTCTCAATATATATCCAATCCAAAATCAATCAACACAAGTACCACACCGAATCACCACAGTATAGGTCAAAATGTAATTCAATGCAATGAATGTAAGAATGCCAATGCAATGCAATGCAGTGTACACATGTACTCCGGACGGAAGTATCGACGTCCTGGTAGCTCAACCCATGGGGGACCCGCGAAGTCCATGTACTCACTTATCCACGAATCCAGGTAAATCATAGGATATTGGACTCTCACATCACACAATCCACTATTCCGGGACAATCATCGGATATCGGACTACTCACATCACTCTCATGCAAACTAAGCTTAGCTCATCACAGTGTATCATCAAGTATCAACAATGTATCAACAATATATCATGAGAGGTGTTATATCCCGCATTTTGTACGTCGGGACATTCCGAGTTAGTCGTGAAAAGTTGAGGACAAGACAATTATGGGAGAAGAGGTAGAGGCTTGTGACCTCTAATTTGGTTTTAATGTACAAGTCGCATATAAGTATTGGCATGGAATACTAAGGGCAAACTTGAAATCTGGAAAGAATTTTTTTTTTTCATGAAATAGCCATGAAAAGCCAAAATGGCCATGTATAGTGGAAAGTGGGCCCCACCCATGGTTGGCCAATATTTTCATGCCATGAAATGTCACATGTGTTCATTTTATATGTGTGAAGGCTAAATGTATATGTAGGCAAAGATGACAAGGAAGAATTCATCTTTTATGATTTAAGAAAAATCTAGAAAATTGGAGAAATTTGGAGGAAAAGAAAAGAAAAGAAAAGAAAAAAAAAAGAGAAAAGGGGGCACATGGCCGGCCATGTGCCCATTTATACATATATATACATATATATATATATATATGTGATGGTCAAGGAAAGGCCACACTTCATCATTTTTTTGCTCTAGAAATTTCAAGAGAGTTGGAGAGAAAAATAAGCCAAGCCATTCGGCCAAGCTTGAAACCGAGAGAGAGAGAGAAGGAAGTGATCAAAAGAAATAATTTTCTCTAGCAATTCTACTCCTTAGAGGGTGCATAACAACATGGTGGAGTCATTGGAGTGGTAAAAACAAGTGTTGATTCAAGGTTCCAAGCATGAAGAACTAAGTAAAAGAGGTATGATTCAATCTTATTTTTATATGTTATGGATGGTTGTGCATGTTGTAGTAAGTGAAAATGAATGAAATTCATGAAGACATGGAGATGGAAGTGTAGCCGTGTGTGTGTATGTGTGTTGGCCGTGTGTAGGTGGTGTTGTGTAGGAGTGGAGAGTTTATTGAATCTAGCATGTTTGTGTGTTGTTGTAATGTGTAGAGAATGAATGAAACTCATGAAATTATATATGTGGGGGTGGGCCGTGATTAGGGGCTGTTTGGTATGCAAGAAATGAGTTGATGTTATCTAGCATTTTGGTCGTCGTCGTTATAAATTTTATGATGTAGAATGAAGGTTAATGATCCAAGCTAAAGTTGAAAAGCCGTGTGGGCTGATTTGAAGTTAATGTGATCTTATTATGGTTTCTTGAATTTGTGATAGTCTGCTTTGATTGATTCTACGAAATCTGTGTAAATGTATGAAATGAGAATTCGTATGCATATGATTTAAATACGTAACTATGATTTCCGAAGCTCCATTTGACATGTTCCCGGGTAACATTCGGAAGGAACTTAATGTGACTATGATTCGGTGACACGAGCGTTGATCTGTTACTTATTTGTTGAGCTTTAAAGATGAATTGTGGGTATGTGTATGTGGCTTCTTATTACTCTGCTCATGCCTACTATGACATCATTCACCGAGTCCCGGGCCGGGTACGTATTCGTGCACAGTTGATATGATATTTCACCGAGTCCTGAAAGGGCCGAATACGACCGAGTCCCTCGCTGAGGGCGGGTACGGTATACATATGATGACTCCACCGAGTCCCGAAAGGGCGGTACGTTATCCACCGAGTCCCTCACCAGAGGGCCGGGTACGGTATATGATCACCTCACCGAGTCCCTCGCTGGGCCGGGTACGGTATATGTATATATATGATGATGTGATACGATGACATGATAATATGATACGATGATTATATGACCTGATTCACGGAGTCCCTCACTAGAGGGCCGGGTACGGTATATATGTTCGATGATACGATGATATGATAATGATATGATTTTACCCACCGAGTCCCTCGCTAGAGGACCGGGACACGCTATATGTATATGTATATGTACGAGATATGTTTTAAAGGTAAGTCTATGATTTCTGATGGTTATGTCTGTTCTGTACTTCTCAGTTCGGTCATGATTC
This sequence comes from Lycium ferocissimum, assembly GCF_029784015.1. NCBI lineage: Eukaryota > Viridiplantae > Streptophyta > Magnoliopsida > Solanales > Solanaceae > Lycium > Lycium ferocissimum. The sequence continues at coordinate 23,960,195 of NC_081343.1, forward strand.
TGTTTAATGTATTCCATGCTTTACATACTCAGTACATTTTCCGTACTGACCCCCTTTCTTCGGGGGCTGCGTTTCATGCCGCGTGTGTACGCCTGTGCGTGAAGATATTAGTAGAAGATGTTCCAGTGGGATTGGCGAGCTCCATTTTCTCCGGAGTGCTGCCGAGTCAGATTATTATGTTATGATTTCATGTTCTGTGTTAGAGACTTTGTAGACAGTGTCGTGGGTCTAAGATATCGGTTATGAATGCGGCTATGTAAGCCGATGTATTACTACGCATTGTATTTTAAGTTTTATAGGTTAGAAATTTTATTTGATTCGAAAAAGTGTAAAGCTTGTTTGTTTTCCGAAAAAAAAAACCTTCATTATGTACTCATGTTTTGGTTAAGGGACCAGTATGGCTACGAGTATTACGAGAGTCAGCGGGTTCGCTCGGCCCTAGGTAAAGGTCGGGTGCCCATCACACCCTATCGGATTAACGGTGTGACAAATTGGTATCAGAGCAGTTCGTCCTAGGAGTTGTCTGCAAAGTCGTGTCCGGTAGAGTCCTGTTTATGGTGTGAAGCCGGGCACATTTATAAACCGGAGGCTACGGGGCATCTAGGGTGGTTACTCTTCTTTCACCTCTTAGATCACGCCATAGAGCCAAGTCATAGGAAATGAGACTTCCGATACTAACTTTTGATTTCGGCAGAAGAACGATATTGATCGAAGGAGGCGACTGACGAGATTGGAAGTTAAAAAGCACGCAGGTAAGCAAAGGTGCGAAAGATATATGTCGAGTAAGGTATTGACGTACGATTGAAATGTGAAGTTGAACATTGAAAAGGAAAGTAAGCAAGAAAGTGTAACACGTGTAGTCGTGAGGAGCATATGAGATAAGTCTAATATTTTCAGACTTTTATGAATATTGAGAGCCCTGTGTGGCTATTATACGATACGATATGATATGATATGATATGTATGTATGATGATGGCCCTGTGAGGCGCTGTTGGTATTTCCTGCGTGCAGGCTTTGGGGTAGTAAGAAATACAGAGGAAACTCTGCCGAAATTTTTCTAGACACGATACGGAAATGAGACATAAGTTTGGAATGTGTTTTGAAAAAAGTCGTGATTAATAGTAATGATGGAATTTGACTGAACTATGAAGTATGGCTGCCCTTTAGGAATAAGTTAACTGTGGAATTAGTGATAACAGTAATAGGAGGTCAATGGAGAGATGGTAATGAGGAATTTGGAACGGGCCTGTGCTATTAAGAGATGATTTTGAAAAGGACTAGTAGGTTCGGATAAAGTGATATATTAAGACATCGACTGAATCAATGAGTAGAAGAAAAATATGATGAGATTATAGTTAAAGGAAGTAATGATACGACTAAGACAAGGGTATGGAGGAAAAAAAGAACGGTGACGGATAAGAAGGTATTAATAAGATAGCTGCCGGGATGTGTTGTGAGGGCGTTTTGGGAAAATGTTAAGACTCCGACTTACTCAATATTATGGGCAGAAAGTCGTGCGGTGAGGTGGACTTTCTATAATCTCAACCGGATCGGAAACCAGCATTAAGACACCCGATTTTATTAAAGTTTTGAGGTTAAGCGTGCTAGGAGGAGAGCAATTTTAGGATGGGTGACCCCCCTGGGAAGTTTTCTGAAAAGTCTTACAAATCCAGACGTAAGAGGCAAATGAGAAGTTAGACTAATCTAAGAAAAATTAGAATCTGCGGAGCGGGCAGAAACCATAAAAAGTCACATAGGACGGGCGGATCAGGTCGGTAAAGAAGAGGAGTTAACGGAAAGAAGGAATAAGAAGGAAGCGATACAATAGTGTAGTTATTATGATGTGTGTAACGGAGGGCATAAGTACCATAAGTGACGGGACTGTGAAAGGCCAAGTTATAGAAAGATGGGAAACGAAGTAGAACGAATGTTAGAAAATGACTGGGATGATACGGATGAATGTGAGTGAATAGAGTACGTTTTGAAAACGAGAGAAGGACTATGTAGAAGAAGTGTGTTCTGAGTGACACAAAGGTAGCATAAGATCTCTCGCGTGCAAAATAAGGGATATAGGCATAAGTGAGAGAAATGATAAGGGGATACCAAGGGAAATACCCGAGATAAGTTGAGATAAAGATAACATTTCAAGAGGACTTTGACGGCTACCGTCGGAATAAAAGTCTTTGTCTAATTGAGATTGGAAATAAGGACATGAGGCGAAGTATAAACGGATAATGGTATAAGTACACCCTGGGGCGGGGGGGGAAGCAGGTGAGAGAAATATAAGTATGAGAAAGAAACAGTTGATACGGTAGTGTGTTTGATATGGACGCCTGGGCTAGAAATGAGACCCTTTACTGAAGTGAGTTAGTAGGATCGGGGAAACCGACAATAAGTGGATAAAAGTCAGGATAATGTTTAGGGTAGTGTGAGAAGTTTTGCACAGACTTTGAATGACACGACGCCAGAAAGTGGACTTGTATGAAGAAAAAGAGTATGACAAGAGAATGGTATTGGATAGCCTAAGAGATAGTATGAGGGATGGCAATAGTTATGAAAAGGGAGCTCCCCCGAGGTGCTTATGAGACCCGTAAGACTAGTTGAACATTCGAGGACGAATGTTCTAAAGGGGGGAAGGATGTTATATCCCACATTTTGTACGTCGGGACATTTCGAGCTAGTCGTGAAAAGTTGAGGACAAGACAATTATGGGAGAAGAGGTAGAGGCTTGTGACCTCTAATTCGGTTTTAATGTACAAGTCGCATATAAGTATTGGCATGGAATACTAAGGGCAAACTTGGAATGTGGAAAGAATTTTTTTTTTCATGAAATAGCCATTAAAAGCCAAAATGGCCATGTATAGTGGAAAGTGGGCCCCACCCATGGTTGGCCAATATTTTCATGCCATGAAATGGCACATGTGTTCATTTTATATGTGTGAAGGCTAAATGTATATGTAGGCAAAGATGACAACGAAGAATTCATCTTTTATGATTTAAGAAAAATTTAGAAAATTGGAGAAATTTGGAGGAAAAGAAAAGAAACGGAAAAAAAAAGAGAAAAGGGGGGCATGACCGGCCATGTGCTATGCATATATATATATATATATATATATATATATATATATATATATATATATATATATATATATGTGATGGTCAGGAAACTTAATCATCTTTTTTACTCTAGAAATTTCAAGAGAGTTGGAGAGAAAAATAAGCCAAGAGAGAGGCCAACCTTCGGCCAAAGCTGGAGAGAGAGAGAAGAAGTGATCAAAAGAAATAATTTTCTCTAGCAATTCTACTCCTTAGAGGGTGCATCTACAACGTGGTGGAGTCGTTGGAGTGGTAAAAACAAGTGTTGATTCAAGGTTCCAAGCATGAAGAACTAAGTAAAGAGGTATGATTCAATCTTATTTTTATATGTTATGGATGGTTGTGCATGTTGTAGTAAGTGAAAATGAATGAAATTCATGAAGACATGGAGATGGAAGTGTAGCCGTGTGTGTGTATGTGTGTTGATGAGTGTAGGTGGTGTTGTGTAGGAGTGGAGAGTTTATTGAATCTAGCATGTTTGTGTGTTGTTGTAATGTGTAGAGAATGAATGAAACTCATGAAATTATATATATGTGGGGGTGGGCCATGATTAGGGGCTGTTTGGTATGCAAGAAATGAGTTGATGTTATCTAGCATTTTGGTCGTCGTCGTTATAAATTTTATGATGTAGAATGAAGGTTAATGATCCAAGCTAAAGTTGAAAAGCCGTGTGGGCTGATTTGAAGTTAATGTGATCTTATTATGGTTTCTTGAATTTGTGAGGATAATGTTGTTAATGTGTGGTTTGTCGATATAGTTTATGAATTTGGAAGGAAGAAACGTGTTGATGTCGTCCCTATGGAAATTGGAAAGTTTCGGCCAAGTGGGTTTGTTGGCCACTTGGAATGTTGTGCAAATTGTTTAAAGTGTGTTTTTGGATGTTGTTTATATGATTGTTGGTATTGTGTTGAAGATTTGGCCGAGTTGAATTCTCGGGGTTGGTGAATATATATGTTTTGAAATCTTGGATGTTGTTTATATGGTTTTGTAGATAAAGTGATGGCTTGGAATTGGGTTCTTATAGGGGATGTCTATGGCTAATGTCGGATGTCTAATGATATTATCGTGGATCGTGAGAAGTCGAGCGTAAGTTTGGATTAGCTTAGGGGCGGCCAAGGTATGTAAGCTCACCTCTCTTTCTTTGGCATGTCTTAGTTAAAGTAGGCTATGATATGATCCCCGAGGTAATTCTACTCCTACGATCGATCCGAGCATGTCTATGATTCTTTTTGCTTCATGATACCGTATTCGTAACGTAGTTAAATTATGGTTCTTATGCCCTTTGTATGTCAAACATGAATGTGCATAAAAGATTATGTTCGAAAGAGTACGTAACTACGAACGTCCGTAACTTCCCTAGGAAGGCTCGGATCGCTTCGATATGTCCGTAGGAGGTTACGTAGCGTATGATGATCTTAACCTCCACGGGCGGGCCGGATCGGTTGGGTACTTGTCCATGGGCCCGCAAGACGTTCCTTTGTATAAGTTCTAGCAACTTTGTTAAAAGAACTTAATATAGTTAACAACTTGACTTTCGAATATGATTACTCACTTATCGTTGTTAAGTCGAAATGAGAAATCGTATGTATATGATTTGATACGTAACTATGATGGCTAAAGTTCTATTTGACAAGTCCCGAGTAACATTCGAAAGAAAGCTGGATTTGACTATGACCATTGGCTCGGTTTTTAAATGATAGTCTATTTTGATTCGTTGTGGTGTCACGGCTCTAATCCCCACCGTGACTAGTGCCTGTCTCAGGCACCCAAACGCACCTATCAAACAGTTACACACGGGATGGCTTATATATACAAATATCAAACACCGTTCGAATATATCAAAGTCGCTTAAACACATCTCAAACACGGCCCGTATATATATAAAGCCGACAAGGCTATCAAATGGCGCAACGGCTCAAACATATACAATGTAAGCCGACGAGGTTGCCACTCGCGAATGGGATCGCCCAAAATAAATAACATACAAACACAACCGTACGTATAGTACAACCTACAAACATGTCCACGTACCCTCCAAACGTACGTACGTAATCATATTACGGACGGGGCCCCGCCCGTGCCACTCGAACAAATATGTACAATGCAACGAACGAATATATATACCAAAAGTAGGCTCCGAATAAGTGGGGAGCACTCGAATAACGAGAAGAAGGTGTCTAAATCGGTGGATCAACAAGCTGCGTCCGTACTGCGGTGATGAACGCGATTTCGAAGAAAATGTGGTCAAGACGAAATATGTCTCAGCATGCAAAGTGTAAAATGTAGTATACAAACCGAGTCGAAATCGAAATAGTACGGTAGTAAATCCATTTCAAAATATCAAAATGTTACTCAAAAATATAAATCATGCATGTGGTACGCGTGAAATATGGTCGCCAATTGCCGATGGGCGCCGTAACACCGAAAAATTTTAAATCTCAGTATCCCCGTCACATATCATACACGAGCGATATCGCCATACACGACATAACACCAATATATAGGAACCGGCCCCCGAGAGAGGAGCTCGGTGGAACTATAAACTCCTGACAACACCGAGTATATCATAATGCGCACGACAACGAACGGGCGGGACTCGGCAAAAATAACGAGAATGCACGAGAGGGAGTCGTGAGGAATCATATGCATACAATCATTGTCATAATCCAAAAGATAAGTAGAATAGTCACATTTGAAATCAGAATAATAATCACAACATTTTCTTTCAAAAGTTGTCGAAATTACATAAAAGGGCATCGCGGGACCCACGGACGGGTGTAGACCCGAGATGGGCCCGCCTATGGAAAACATACTCATCCTAGATCATACAAGCTTCTACGAAAATTTCAAAGCAATCCGAGCTTTTCTGTGAAAGTTATGGGCGTTTGAAGTTTTCGAATCGTTAAAGAGTAAATTCTTTTAGAAATCAAACTTTCATGCAACTTTGGTAAACTAAGTAGTTCCGCGACATAAGGATCAATATTTCAACACATCAACATATGAACATCAAGAAACAAATGCGTATCATAGACATGCTCGGATTACGAGAATGATTTCCTCGAAGTTCGTGTCATACCTATTTTAACTAAGGCATGCCAAGGAAAGAAAGGTGGCTTTACATACCTCAAACACTCTCCAATATGATCCAAACTCAAGCTAAAATCAACCTACGATTCGGGCTGCCCACGATCTATAAACAAGTCATAAAATGCCAAACATTAGCTAAAGACTTTTTGGGCATTAAATTCCAATTTCGCCCTTAATTCTACGGGGAAATTTGGGCGGCATTCCCCTATAAATAGGCTACCCGAGAATTTAACTAGGCCAAATCAATCAACAACAACAACAATAACCAACCTAGCAACATCAACAACCAATCCGAAATGATAATGCAACAATAATATCTCTTTTCCATCATTCAACATCATTCGCAATTCAATTCAACTACACCTTCCCCAACATCGACGCTTATACATTCAAATATTAACCCGAACCCATACCAACCATATTTAAAGACATTCCAATCAATTCATACAACATTTCCAACAATCCAAATTTTTCTCCAATTTGGCCGAGAACAGCCCCCCAAACCCGAGAGAACCTCACTTAACCCATTCCTCATTTTCAAATCATGATTTGCATCCATAATTCACATTCTAACAATGCTATTCTCATCAATAGACAATTTACATTAAATGTACAATAGCCTCCAAATCAGTCCGCAACAATCACAACATCAATTTGAGTTAATAAACATTCATTTCCAACATAGAATTCACAACGACGACGACTAAAACATTAAGCGATATTCATTCGTTCATTGTCATATAATGTGACCCATTTTCGGCTAGCACACCAACATACACACATATGGATAATTCTCATTCATTTCTTCCCTTTACAATGATCATAACATACTAACTAAACTAATTCATGGCTTGATACAACACAACACACGGACACTACACGGCTAAAACACCACACACACATGACTCACTTTCAACATGCCATATTTCATGATATCCATCCATTTTAACATACTACAATACATACAACCTTTATAATACATAAAACATAATGAATTCTTACCTTTCCTCTTCAACTTCCCAATAGCCTAGGGTTTCCAAGGATGAAAAATAAAGGGTTGATCGCTCCAACGACACCTCCACACTACTTAGGGACCTCAAAATAGTGGGATTGCATCATCAATTTTTTTTTTAGAAGAGCTAGAAATGAAGTTGATTTTTCTTGTTCTTAGCCGAGAACAAGCTTGTTGTTTCTTCAACTTCCTTGTTTTTTTTTTAAGTGTGGTGAAATGAGAATAAAGACCAGTAGTCATCTTTTAACTAATGCAAGACTTAGTCAAGGGTCCCTTGGCCCACACCATGTGTTGTTCCACTTAAAATTGGACACAATTTGTGTGGGCCAACACCCTCACTACACGGCCAACCATGGAAAAAGGATGACTTTTCAACTTCCAATTTTATCACTTTTGGTCCCAAATTTTCCTAATTGTTCCATGCCAACAAATTCATGCACAACTTATAACTCAAAATAAAATCGAAGGTCAAAAATCCCGACTTTGTATCCCGAAATAGTTTTGGTCCTTAACTTATCATCATTAATCCGGATTGTTCCAATGCATGAAATACGGGTTCTAACATCCTCCCCCATTTAGAACATTCGTCCTCGAATGTTAGATTAACCTTACGGGATCTTATAAGCGCTCGGGGGAGTTTCTTTATCAACTATCACACAACTCATTTATTTATCAAATAATATGGTCAAGTGAAGGATTCGAATTACCTGTAGGCGCTGAAAACAAGTGAGGATACTTCTTCTTCATATTCTCCTCAGCTTCCCAGGTCACTTCCTCTCGGTTATTGTTCCGCCACAGCACTTTAACAGAAGCCACATCTTTGTTCCGCAACTTTCTTACCTGACGATCCAATATGGCTATAGGTCGCTCCTCATAAGACTGACTCCTGCCAGACCCGAATATCATCTACGGAAAGAATCGGAAGGTCACCAATACACTTACGAAGCATAGAAGCATGAAATACCGGATGTCGCTCCCAATCCGCCCGGCAGATCTAACTCATAGGCAACCTTGCCTATTTTACGGAACGATCGATAAGGCCCGATATATCTCTGACCGAGCTTCCTTTCTTGCCGAATCTCACAACACCATGGGTGACCTTTTCGGGGAAAACCTAATCGCCGATACGAAACTCCAAGGTGACGACGATTGTCCGGCATATGATTTGTCACTACGAGCCGGCTAACAAGCTCTCGAATGAGTTTTTACCTTATTCAACTGTTGCTGGACCACGTACGGGCCAATCGACTCGTCTCCCAATATCAAACCAACCGATCGGTGACCTACGCTTTACGCATACAACGCCGTACGATGCCATCCGAACACCGAGTGGTAGGCATTTGTTATTATAAGCAAATTCAACAAGCGGCAAATGGTCATCCCGCTACCTCGAAATCAATAACACGGCCCGCAACATATCTTCCAATGTCCGAATAGTGCGCTCGGCACGTCCGTCGACCGGGGATGGAATCTTTGTCGAGACTCACTTGCGTCCCAATCTTGCTGCCCGAAAGGATCTCCGGTAAATTATCGTGAAGCGAGCACCTCTGTCGGAGATAATAGATATAGGAACTCCATGAAGTCGCACAATCTCCTTAATACAAAGCCTGGCATAATCCTCAGCTGAATAGGTGGTCCGGACCGAAAGAAAATGGGCCGATTTTGTCGACACCGATCAACAATAACCCAAATGGAATCATACCTCCGTGGAGTGCGAGGTAAACTGTTACACCCCGTACTTCGTACGTTGGAATAATCTAAGTTGGTTGCGACGAGTTATGGACAAGACTTTTAATTTCGGGTTTTGTTGATTTTGTCTCAATGCATAAGTCGCATATTCATCTTTTGTCGATATGAAGTGTTAAGGGTAAGGTTGGAATAAGGAAAAATTAGAGAATGAAAGTTGGAAGAATTTGGGACCAAAAAATGAATTATGGAAAGTTGCCATTATTTGAAAGAAAGCCGTAGGTGGCCGGCTATGTGTGAGTGTGTGTGGGCCGTAGGGCCATGTGGGTGATTTATATGTGGGATAAGATGACTAACTTAGTCATTTTTATCATTTTCCTCCTTAAGAAAAAAATCAAGAAGCTTGGAGAACCACCTAGAGGCCATTCGGCCATGGCTGGCCAGATTTGGCCATGATCAATTGATGAAGAAAAATTATTTCCTTCTAGGTTTTCTACTCCTTGGAAGGTCCTAAGCATCATGAAGTAGTTGGTGGAAGCAAGCAAAGTCTTATTGTTGCAAGAACAAGCTCTAACCGCATGGAAGAATTGGGTGAAGAAGGTATGGTTTGATCTTCTCTTTTATATGTTATGCATGGTTGTGTATGTTGTGAAGTGTGGGAATGAAAAGAAAATCATGAAAACATGCGTGTTGAGGGGCGCCGTGAGTGTGTGTGTGTAACACGTGTGTGTATGTGTGTGTTGTGGGGGGTGAAGAATTAATGGTATTTAACATGGTTGTATGATTGTTGTAGTGTGTAGAATTGAGTGGAAGTCATGAAAAATATATGTGTATGGGGTGATGTTGTGTGGTGGCCGTGTATGTGTAGTGTGGAAAGAAAGTAAAGAACAAGTTTTATTTAGTGTATTTTGGTTGTTGTTGTCATGAATGCAATGATGTAAATGAGAGTTTAATGTGCCAAGTTGGTGTTGTAATTGTTGGTGGGCTGATTTAGAACCTTAAGAAATTTTAATATAGTTTCATGAATTTGTGGAAGATAATGTTGTCAATGTGTGAATTGTTGGTATAGTTAGAGTTTGGGGAAAGG
>NC_081343.1:23970263-23984147 GCF_029784015.1 Lycium ferocissimum
GGTTCCCCCACAATATAGCAAACCAACCCCCGCACATGAAATTTAAAATCATCACACATTATGGAAGCATAGTTTGTGAGCGTTTCAAAGCAATCCGTTTTGTTTGCGAAAGTTACGGACGTTTTTAGACATAGGATCTTTTAAACAAAAATTCTTTATACAATGTTTGAAATCCAAGTATACATAAGGCTTAAGGACCATATGAGAAATGTCATATCATGAAGCATATAAGAATCATATACATACTCGGAACATGAGAGTGGAAGCATAAATCGTGTCATATCTTACGTACGTTTAAGACATGCCAAAGAAGGAAAAAAGTTAGCCTTACATACCTTAGACGCCTCCTAAGCTAATCCGAACTTACGTCTCGACTTCTCACGATCTACAATCATGCCATTAGGTATCAACCATTAGCCATAACACTTAAGAATTCAATTCCAAATTAATACTTTATCTACAAAAATTTCGGCAGCACTTCCCCTATAAATCGGACATCCCCGAGAATTCAACTCGGCCAAATAAACAACAACCAAACCAACAACCATACTAGCAATATCCATAAGCAATTCCAAACGCATTCTAACATTAATAATTCCTCTTTATATAATTCGACGACATTCATATATATTCAATTCAACTACATACGATCAATTCAATACCAACGCTCATATATTTGATTACTAATCCGTAACCATTCACGCATGATTTAAGAACGCTTTAAGCAATCCGCAAAATATTCAAAACAATTCCAACAATGTACTACTCCACCCGAAACTTTCCATTACATTCAATACAACAAGAACATCACCAACACAATTCTTTCTTCCAAATTCATCAACTACACTAACAACTCACATATTGACAACATTACTTCCATAGATTCAAGAAACCACATTAAGGTCACATTAATTCTCAATTCAGCCCACACGGTTTTGATCTTCAACTTGGATCATTAAACTTCATTTTACCTCATAGAATTCATAACGATGACAATCAAAATACTCGATAACATTACTTCATTTCTTGCATACCAAACAGCCCCTAGTTCACGGCCCAACCTCCACTTCAACATCTTATGAGTTTCATTCATTTTCTACACATTACAACAACAACACACAAACATGCTAAATTCAATTAGTTCATCACTCCAACACACCACCACATGCACACGGTTAGACACACACATACACGGCTATATTTCAACTTCCATATTTTTATGATTTTAATTCATTTCCACACTTCACAACACATACAAACCATCCATAACATATGAAAAATAAGATTGAATCTCACCTTCTCCATGTAGCTTCACCACTCGGCTAAGCCTCTCATATGACATCAACGAATGATTTACTTGCTCCAACGACCACTCCACGTTAACGAGGGCCTTTCAATTGGTAGGGAAACTAGAAGAAAATATTTTGGTGATCAATTCTTGAACTTCAAATTTCCATGGCCTTGGCCGTTTCTCCTCCTTCCTCTTTCTTTCTTCATATTTCTTAAAATTTCTAGACAACAAAATGATGAAGATGACTAAGTTAGTCATCTTATGTATACATATATAATTAAAACATGTGGCCATGGCCCACATCTCCATGTGGCCGGCTACCTCCCCCCCCCCCCCCCCTTTTTTTTTTTTTTTTTTTTTTTGAATTTCAAGTTTCCAAAGCTTCACTTTTGGCCCCATATTTCATGAAACATAAGTTTCCATAATTGCACTTTAGCCCCAAATCCCTCTAATATTTCCTTCCACGAGATCATAGGCAACCTATGCCTTAAAACAAAATCGGAAAATGGTCTTACTCTTAACTTTTCACACTTGTCTCAGAATATCCCGACGTACAAAGTACGGGATATAACAAAAATCAAATGCCTACAAGTGGGGCACCACAATGTCATGAACAATATATCCTAATTATCTCTAATATCCATAGTCCCTATGCGGCTTCAAGCCCATAGTCAATAGAACAAATCAATTACCACACAACGGGGTGGCTAGCCCCAATCACACAACAGGGCCTATCCAACCCAACTTCATACCCTAAGGTTTACATGCTTTCTCCAACAATATAATCTAAATATATGCTTCACTACACGAAGTCTGACCAAGGGTATGCCATAACCTACCTGGATGGTCGAACAGCAAACGCCAAAAATCACTCTCTCGCTTTCCCCTTCCGCTGAGCCTCGAGATCAATAAAGTCTAGGAATATTCAAAATCTACATTATAAATCATAAAGATCGATACTAATATCGCTATCATTCAATTTAGGTGAAATCCAAACCTAGAATTTAGGGAAACGGGGCCCACAAGGTCAAAACGAAAAATTCTAGAGTAAAATGTCAAATTAAGCATTAGATGATCATAACCCAACAAATAATTGCTAATTTGACACGTGGATTCACCTAATTTGGAAATTCAAGAAAAACCCTCAGTTTTGGGTATAAACTGTTACACCGTGCAAATTTTCCGTTAACGTACAGTGAATAGGCTAATGAAGGGCATGATGTATACAATGTTTGACAAGTAAGAAATAGTCATTAATGGTCCTAATTATGATTTTCAGAGACATTCAAGATAAGGAGAGGAAGTTGTTAAGGAAAGAAAGTCATATGTCGTGTGTCGGACAAGAATTACGAGTATCGAGTTAATGATGTTTTAATGATGCTTTGAGGAAGAGTTATAACATCTCTTAGATTGGTATCGAGGAGTTAAATAAGTTTTAAGAAGGTTCCATAAGATCGGAGATCAACGAGTCGACAAGAACAAGTCTCGAAAGTCATAACATACGGCCGTACATACACGTCGTATAAAATTCACGGACCATATGTCCAACCGCAGATTCAGCCCAGTATGGCATATTTCACTGGACCAAACATACAACCAGTGAAAAACATACAGACCGTATGTTTGTCCGTATGTTCTGGTGGGGTCTGAACTTAAATGATATAAGGGACCTCTCCTTCATTTTAATTCATTTCATCTTTCATCTCCACAACTCAAGAAACCTCTAGAATATTCTCTACACTTCATCCAAAAGGACACAAAGAAAATTGATAATCAAATTCATCAAACCAACAAGAATCAAGAGTGTGAAACCCATTAAAGTCATCCAAGTCAAGAAATCCCAAGAAAGGTGAAATAGGGTTTTGGTGCTAGAAGAGTATTTTCACTCAAGACTTGTTTCTATGCTATCTAAGGTAAGTTTCATGGTATTTTCATGATGTTTGAAGTAGTAATAAGTTCAAACACTTGGATTGTAGAAGAGTATAGAAAATGAGTCATGAATGGGTGAATAGTATCATTGTTGAGTGGTAGTTTGGATTGAATCATGAATATGAATATGTTGTGACTATAGATACATTATAAACAGAATTTAGGACATGGAATAAGTATTATATAAGAAAGAATGTGATAGTGAACCTTGATCATGATTATGGAGGATTTGGAGTGAAATTGTGAAATGTGGGCAATGCAATTGAATGATGCTTGTTGTTTATGATATTGTGATTGTTGTTACGAATGTTGAGAGTTGATATGGAATATGGAGGAAGTAGTATAAATAAAGGAAATGCTGCCCAATTTTCTCTAGCTTTAGTAAGCACATTCTTGTAATTATGTAGCTAATGTCAATACCTAATTTCTCTTCAAGGTAAAGACGTGAGCATTAAAGGAGAACGAGCAAACAATAGAATAGTTAAACGATAAAGGTATGTGAAGCTAGTCCTTCCTTCTAAGGCATGAATCTTATGGCATGATTTTCCTACTCCTTCATGAATCTCCTATCTTCAAGCAAACTATGAGTCCTTGTTCATGAATAGCCATATGAGATAAGAGATACACGATGAGTACGAAAATGATGATGATAAGCTTAAGTCTAAAGAAGCTATAGTTCATGATATGATGTTCCTATAAATCCAATGATGCTATCTATAATCTATTGATGTCGATTATTGGATACACTCACCTTATATGGTAATTCCTTCAAGGTGAGGCAGAATGCTTGTAAATGCTCCATAATAGAATCCAAAGCCAACGACCACGTCACCCCGATAAGATATAGTTGTCCATGAGTTCCATGCATGCATTATGATGAGTTATGATAAGTATATTATGATGAGCATATTATAATGATCATATGATGATATCACGCCGTGCCTATATGGCCGGGCAGTCACCGCCAAGGCGGGGTACTATACACCATGGCGGGCGTATGGCATAGGTAGACACCACTAGTGGGCGGCATGAGATGGTACCCCTCAGAAGGGAGGCCTGGACGTTGGATAATGTTATTGATTATCACACCGTACCTATATGGTCGGGCAGCTTATACATTTATGCATATATGACATGATGATGATTATGATAGTAAGCCAGCATGCATTATTTCTTTTATGATACAGTCAGTTACAGATTGCTCTTCAATTGATGCTCCCTTATTTCATTGATTTTCCATTATTGCTTATGCCTTACATACTCAGTACAATGTTCGTACTGACGTCCCTTTCCTTGGACACTGTGTTCATGCCCACAGTGTACAAAAGAGATGGTGGCAGCATCCATAGGAGCTATCAAGAGATTTACAGAGCTCTTTAACCCGGAGGTGCTATTTTGAGACAAGATATTTTTTTTTGTACATATATTTCGGCACGACGGGTCCCGTCCCGTCCATATGTCTAGTACTGGCAGAGGCTCGTAGATACGTAGTGTAGTATGATCTCATGCCTTTTCATGTATATATATATATATATATTATTTTGATAGCCGAACGGCTTATGTTTATAAAAGTAAATATGTTTCAAATGTTAATACTTTTCTATGAATATGAGCATAAGAGTATAAATAAGAACAGAGGAGTAGCAAAATGAGCGGTGTTCGGTGGTTAGCCCGGACCCCCATGGCCCGCAGGGTCTTGACAAGCTGGGTACCGCAGTAGTTCACCCCTAGGATGTGTCTACGAGTCGGTCAAGCAGAGTCTTGTTTATGGTGTGTTGCGCGCCACGCTAATAAACGGAGGTGCTGTGGCATTTAGGAAAAATGACCATCTTTCTTCTTATGCGAGATCGTGCGATGAGAGCCGTGTATAAGATTTAATCCTCCCTAATAAGTGTGTTGTGATTTCAGAAATGCCGCCAAAAGGAAAAGCTAAAGCCTCCCAGAAGGGCAAGACTACGATGAAAAGGCGGGCAGAAAGAGAGCTGCCTATGAATGTAGATGAGGGTGAATCATACCATGAGGCTCCATCTAACGCCTCCACTACTCCGCCTATTACGGAAGGGCAAGAAGGGGCGTCAGCTCCAGCTCCTATGCTTGTATTTCCTCCACCGGCTACTTCGGGTCAACAAGTGACCGAGGCCATTCATTTATTGACACAGTTGATTGCCGCTCAGGCACAACGGTAGAATGCGGGCCCAAGTGATCATTCAGCTAGTACTAGAGCCCGTGACTTCATGAGTTTGAATCCTCCGGAGCTCTTTGGGTTAAAGCCGGATGAAGACCCGCAAGGTTTTATTGATGAGATGTTGAGAACATTGCGGATTATTCATGCCTCTGAGACCGAATCCGTGGAGTTAGCATCTTATAGACTCCGGGATGTGGCGGTATTATGGTATAATAATTGGATGGCATCGAGCCTCCTCCCATTTGGCAAGAATTCGTAGATGCCTTTATTCTCCATTATTTTCCACTCGAGGTCCGCCGAGCTAGAGCGGATAGATTTCTAAATTTGAAGCAAGGGAATATGAGTGCCCGGGAGTATAGCCTTCAATTTAATTCTTTGGCTAGATATGCCTACTATGTACGACATGGGAGATCGGGTGCATAGATTTGTGAGTGGCTTAGGGCCACATTTATTTAATGATTGTTTGACGGCTTCGTTACAAGATGGGATGGACATTTCCCGTATTCAAGCCCATGCCCAAAATCTAGAAGGACAACAACCTCCGCAAAGCCGGGTGATCGGATGTTGAGGCAAAGCAAAAGCGGCCGCATCTATGGGCACGGTAGTGATTCTAGAGGGGGGGATCAAAGCACACATTCCGTATACTCGTGCCGCCGGACTAGTGCACCTCCCCGACGCACGTGTGGGGCAGATTTGGATCGCTCCTTCCGTTCGGTGACAGGCCGGCAGTTCCAGGCCTCGTTCACGCTTGGGGAGACGATAGCCGAGGAGACCTCCGAAAGACCGCGATGCAAACCGGGCGGCAGAGATTACATTCCGGGACCGTGTCACCGAGTTCAGATAAGCTTGCTACACCGGTGGGTCGGCAGGGGAAGATGATGAGAGATCGCCTGCGTCGACAACGGTAGAGGGGGTCCGCCACAGATCGCACACCGGTTCTTTCTTCGTTGTGCCTGTGCAGGCGGCATTCCTCGCATTCCACAGACGGGTAGAGGCAGAGGGAGAGCATCTACTTCAGGTGCCACTCAGCCCCGCTTGTATGCTTTAGCTAGACGATAGGATCTTGAGTCCTCCCCAGATGTGGTTACAGGTACATTGCCCGTATTTTCTCATGATGTGTATGCATTGATATATCCGGGTTCCACATTATAATATATTACTCCATATGTTGCTAATTGTATTGGGGTAAAACCCGAGCCAATTAAACCTTTTGAGGTATCTACTCCGGTTGGTGACCCCATGATAGCTAGACAAGTATACAGAGATTGCTTGATTGTGCTATGTGATCGCCAAACTAAAGCTGATTTAGTTGAGCTGGAGATGTTAGATTTTGACGTGATTATGGTTATGGATTGGTTGGCCTCATGCTATGCTAATGTTGATTGCCAAATGAAATTGGTTCGATTTCAATTTCCGGGAGAGCCCGTGCTTGAATGGAAGGGTAATACAAAGATTCCAAGAGGTAGGTTTATTTCCTACCTCAAGGTAAGAAAAATGATGGCTAAGGGCTATATTTATCACTTAGTCCGAGTTCATGACACCGAAGCAAAGTCACCAGTTTTCCAATCCGTTCCGATAGTGAATGAATTTCTGGATGTATTTCCAGACGAACTTCCAGGCGTTCCTCCAGAAAGAGAAATTGACTTTGCCATTGATGTGTTACCGGATACCAAGCCTATTTCTATTCCTCCTTATCGAATGGCTCCGGTAGAATTGAAATAGCTAAAGGCACAGTTGAAAGATTTTCTTGAGAAGGGGTTTATTACACCCAGTTCATCACCGTGGGGAGCACCTGTCCTATTTGTGAGAAAGAAAGATGGCTCCCTACGAATGTGTATTGATTATAGACAGTTGAATAAGGTGACCATAAAGGATAAGTATCCTCTTCCGAGAATTGATGATTTATTTGATCAGCATGGGTGCCAAGTGGTTTTCCAAAATAGAATTAAGGTCGGGCTATCATCAAGTGAGAGTTAGAGAAGAAGATATTCCCAAGACAGCGTTCATAACTAGATATGGTCATTATGAATTCCGAGTGATGTCATTTGGGCTAACTAATGCTCCGGCAGTGTTCATGAATTTGATGAATAATGTATTCAGGCCTCTCTTGGATCTATTTGTAATAGTATTTATTGATGATATTTTGGTATACTCTCACACAGAATCAGAACATGCAAATCATTTACGAATTGTTCTTGGAATTCTTCGAACCCGAGAACTATATGAAAAATTTGTAAAGTGCGAGTTTTAGCCAAATTCTGTGACATTCTAGGGTATGTGATTTCAGATGATGGCATTCGAGTTGACACTCAGAAAATTGAAGCTTTGAAGACTTGGCTTGGCCTACAACGCCTACAGAAGTTCGTAGTTTTCTGGGATTGGCAGGTTATTATAGAAGGTTCGTAGAGGGCTTTTCATCTATTTCAGCCCCATTGATGAAACGAACCCCGAAGTCAGCTAAATTTCAGTGCAACGATGCTTGCGAATGTAGCTTCCAAGAGTTAAAGGACAGGTTGACCTCAGCTCCAGTCTTAACACTTCCAGAAGGGCCGGATGGTTATGTTGTGTATTGTGACGCTTCTGGCATTGGGTTAGGGTGTGTATTGATGCAGCATGGTAGAGTTATTGCATATGCTTCGAGACAGCTACGGAAACATAAAAAGAACTACCCAACTCATGATCTTGAATTAGCTGTAGTTATTCAAGCAATAAAAATGTGGAGACATTACTTGTATGGTGTGCACGTTGATATCTATACAGATCACAAGAGTCTCCAATATATCTTCAAACAGAAGGAGTTGAACCTGTGGCAAAGGCGGTGGTTGGAATTATTGAAGGATTATGATGTCAATATTTTATACCACCCCGGAAAGGCAAATAAATATAATGGCTGATGCGCTTAGCCGCCGATCTATGGGTAGCCTATGTGAAGTGCCCTCGAAGAAGAAAGAATTGATTCATGAGTTGCACCAACTAGCTAACCTTGGAGTACGTCTAATTGATTCAGGTGGCGCAGGGATTGGTATTCATGATCCCACAAGTTCGTCTTGGAATCTGGAAGTGAAAGAGCGACAGTATGAAGATCCTTAATTGGATCATTATAGAGATATATGTCATGCAAAAGAGGAGTCTCCATTTGAAACTTCTATAGATGGGATTCTTAGATACCGAGGCAGGCTATGTGTTCCGAACGTTGCAGAATTACGTCGCCGAATTCTAGAAGAAGCTCATTATTCTCGGTATTCTGTTCATCCAGGAACGACAAAGATGCATCATGATCTCAAGATGATATATTGGTGGGATGGCATGAAAAGAGACATAGCAGAATTGTAGTCCAATGTCCAAATCGCTGCAAAGTTGAAGATAACACCAAAATCCAGGGGTATTATTGCAAGCAATGAAAATTCCTACTTGGAAATGGGAAGTGATCAACATGGATTTTATTATAGGATTACCCCGTTCCCGAGGCAAGTATGATTCCATATGGGTGATTGTGGATAGATTGACGAAAGCATCTCATTTTCTTCCAGTCAGAACTACATACTCAGCCGAAGATTATGCGAGGTTGTATATTAAGGAGATTGTGAGACTTCATGGAGTCCCGATATCCATTATTATAGATAGAGGAGTACAATTTGCAGTCAAGTTCTGGAAATCTTTCGAAGAAAGTCTAGGTACTCAAGTGAAGCTCAAAGACGGCGTTTCATCCGCAAACGGATGGGTAAGCCGAACGTACTATACCGACCTTGGAGGATAAAAATGTAGAATGGCATGTTTTAGATTTGGTGGTAAGCTGGGATGACCACTTACCCCTAATCGAGTTTGCATATAATAATAGTTACCATTCCAAGATCCAAATGGCTCCGCATGAAGCATTATATGGGAGGAAGTGTAGATCTCCAATTGGATGATTTGAAGTAGGAGAATTACAGTTAATAGGCCCCGAGTTGATTCAACAAGAAGTGGAAAAAGTCAAAGTGATCCGAGATCGGTTGTTGACAGCCCAAAATTGCCAAAAATCTTATGCGGACAACCGCCGGCGAGATTTAGAATTTCAAGTTGAAGATTGGGTATTCTTGAAGGTGTCGCCAATGAAAGGTGTGATGAGATTTGGCAAGAAAGGGAAATTGAGTCCGCGCTACATTGGACCCTATAAGATTATCCGCAAGGTAGGTCAAGTAGCTTATGAATTGGACTTGCCTTCAGAACTTGAATTAGTCCATCCATTTTTCTATGTCTCAATGCTCCACAAGTGTGTTGGAGATCCTACAAAAATTGTGCCAATAAATGATGTTCAGATCACAGAAAAGCTAGTTTATGAAGAAGTGCCCATTGCCATATTAGACAGGCAAGTACGGAGGCTTTGGAACAAGGAAGTAACTTCAGTTAAGGTCTTATGGCAAAATAACAACCGGGAAGATATGACTTGGGAAGCGGAAGAGAAGATGAAGTCTACATATCCGCACTTATTTCAGCCACCGGAAGAGATTTATGATGAGGCATCGATATTATAAGGTATGTATGCTTTACTTTTATGCCTATGGGTCGTGTGTGACCAATTTAAATTGCTATTGTGTTGTGGCCCTGTGAGGCAATGTCATTATGGGTTGTGGTGACAGGATGGTAGTACCATATTACAGGGGAGGCTCTGGCAAAAAATTTTCTAGAATTCCCGATGACTTAACATTCGAGGACGAATGTTCCAAAAGGGGGGAAGAATGTTACACCTTGGAAATTTTCCATTAACGTACAGTGAAAATTAAGAAACAGTCATTAATGGTCCTAATTAAGATTTCCAAAGACATTCAAGATAAGGAGAGGAAGTTGTTAAGGAAAGTAGTCATATGTCGTGTGTCGGACAAAAATTACGAGTATCGAGTTAATGATGCTTTGAGGAAGAGTTATAACGTCCCTTAGATTGGTATTGAGGAGTTAAACAAGTGTTAAGAAGGTTCCATAAGGATCTGAGATCAACGAGTCGACGAGAACAAGTCTCAAAAGTCAAGAATACGGCCGACATACCGGCCGTATAAAATTCACGGACCGTATGTCCAACCGTAGATTCAGCCCAAGATGCCATATTTCATCGACCAAACATACGGCTAGTGAAAAATATACGGGACCGTATGTTGGTCCGTATGTTCCGGTTGCTCTGAACTTAAATGATATAAGGGACCTCTCCTTCATTTTAATTCATTTCATCTTTCACCTCCACAACTCAAGAAACCTCTATAATATTCTCTACACTTCATCCACAAGAACACAAAGAAAATTGATGATCAACTTCATCAAACCAACAAGAATCAAGAGTGTGAAACCCATTAAAGTCATCCAAGTCAAGAAATCCCAAGAAAGGTGAAATAGGGTTTTGGTGCTAGAAGAGTATTTCCACTCAAGACTTGTTTCTACACTATATAAGGTAAGTTTCATGGTATTTTCATGATGTTTGAAGTAGTAATAAGTTCAAACACTTGGATTGTAGAAGAGTATAGAAAATGGGTCATGAATGGGTGAATAGTATCATTGTTGAGTGGTAGTTTGGATTGAATCATGAATATAAATATGTTATGAATATAAATAATAAATGGCATTTAGGACATGGAATAAGTATTATATGAGAAAGAATGTGATAGTGAACCTTGATCATGATTTGGAGTGAAATTATGAAATGTGGGCAATGCAATTGAATAATGCTTGTTGTTTATGATATTGTGATTGTTGTTATGAATGTTGGGAGTTGATATGGAATATGGAGGACGTAGTATAAACAAAAGAAATGCTGCCCAATTTTCTCTAGCTTTAGTAAGCACATTCTTGTAATTATGTAGCTAATGTCGATACGAATTCTCTTGAAGGTAAAGACGTGAGCATTAAAGGAGAATGAGCAAGCAATAGAATAGTTAACGACAAAGGTATGTGAGGCTAGTCCCTTCCTTCTAAGGCATGAATCTTATGGCATGATTTTCCTCCTTCCTCCTTCATGAATCTCATATCTTCAAGCAAACTATGAGTCCTTGTTCATGAATAGCCATATGAGATAAGAGATACACGATGAGTACGAAAATGATGATGATAAGCTTAAGTCTAAAGAAGCTATAGTTCATGATATGATGTTCCTATTAATCCAATGATGCTATCTATAATCTATTGATGTCGATTATTGGATACACTCACCTTATATGGTAATTCCTTCAAGGTGAGGCAGAATGCTTGTAAATGCTCCATAATGGAATCGGGGGTTTACGACCTTACGTCACCCCGATAAGATATAGTTGTCCATGAGTTCCATGCATGCATTATGATGAGTTATGATAAGTATATTATGATGAGCATATTATAATGATCATATGATGATATCACGCCGTGCCTATATGGCCGGGCAACACGCATGCGGCAGCGCTATATATACACCACGGCCGTATGACATAGGCGTACACCACTAGTGGGCGGCATGAGATGGTACCCTGGACGTCGAGGCCTGGACGCAAAGCAATGTTATTGATTATCACACCGTACCTATATGGCTCTCGATCGCCTTACATTTATTTATGCATCTATGACATGATGATGATTATGATAGAAGCGCACGCATTATTTCTTTTATGATTCGCCCGCCACAGCATTGCTCTTCGCTTGATGCTCCTTATTTCATTGATGTTCCATTATTGCTTATGCCTTACATACTCGGGTGACAATGTTCGCACCGACGTCCTTTTCCTTGGACGTTGTGTTCATGCCCAACGTAGACAGGGAGACGGCATGTATCCATATGATTATCGCCAGATTCAGAGCCCTCCTTTATCCCGAGGTGCTATTTTGAGACAAGATTTTTTTTTTGTGTACATATATTTCGGCACAACGGGGTCTGTCCGTCCATATATCAGGCCTGGGTAAAGAGGCTCGTAGATACGCAAGGTGGGTAGTATGATCTCACGATTTTTCATGTATATGCATGTATATATATATATATATATATATATATATATATATATATATATATATTATTTTGATAGTCGAAGGGCTTATGTTTATAAAAGTAAATATGTTTCAAATGTTAATAGTTTTCTATGAATATGAGCATAAGAGTATGAATGAGAACGGAGGAGTAACGTAAATGAGCGGTGTTCGGTGGTTAGCCCCGGATACCCGTCATGGCCCGTAGAGGGGTCGTAACATAAACCCTAACTCTTTGATTCAAGAATTCAATACTAATAATGCAAGATATATGATTAACAATCCTAGATAAATCATAATCTAGCATAAACTCCAACAATTTCATCATTAATAAGCCTAGATAGAAAATCAGTCAAAAACCACTTTTAATCTTCCATTGCTATGGGCTACCAAGGAAAGGGGGATTCTAAGATGATTAGGATCAATGAAATAGTAAGCGGATTAGGAGAACTTACCACCAAAGAACCTTCACCAATAGTCTCCAAGAATAGTTCCCAAGAGCTCAAATTTCAGAATGGTATTAAATGATAGACTAAGGGATTTTAACACATATTTAAATGAACTCACTGCCCATCACCCGCTTCCGCGACGCCTTGGCCGCTCCAGCAGTGCCATGACCGCTACAGAGGTTACACCTCAGAAATTTCATGTCATTGTGCTGTGAATACACTGACCCAAGCCTAAGGTGAACATGAAGTTCTCATGATCATAAGGAGAGTACGTGGTAGCTTCAAAGTGTATACGATAAGAATTTAAAGTTATATGAAACGGTGAAACTAAGTTCGTCGAAGCAAGTAAAGTATAAGTCGTGGTTGGAGAGGCTTTTACAAGTAACGAGTTGATGATCATTTAGTAATGTCTTGGGAAGGAGTTATAGGGCTCCTTGGATAGTTAATGAAGTGTTATACAAGTGCCAAGAGGACTCCATAAGGATTTGAGATCAAACGAATTGACGAGAATAACTTCAGAAAGATTGAGTTATAAGACCACTTATACGGTCCGTATAAGGTTCCGTATAACCTTTACAGAAAAGGAAGATCCCTGATGATAGTATACGGTCACTTATACGGACCGTATAAAGTTATACGGACCGTATAAGTGTCCGTATAACTCAATCGGGTCACTTTTTCCAGATTTTTCTATTGCTGTATATATATGACCCACGACCATTTAATTCATTTCCCACACTCTCCACAACTCTTGAAAGCTCTAGAACATTCCCCATATCATATCCACACTAATCTAAGAGGAATCAAAGATTATTTAGGAAGAATCAAGAGGATCAAATGTAAAGAGGCTCACTAGGGTTTGTGGGAGTCAAGAATCCCTTTTGTGTTGAAGTTGGGGGTTTTCTCAAGTTGAGTACCTTCATCCAAAGACCATTCCTACATAATCAAAGGTGCTTTTTACACTTATTTCATGTTATTAAAGGTATTGAGAAAACCAAAGACTCGGATTGGAGAAGAATGTAGAACATGAGCTCAAATATGGAAATAATGGTATTTTTGAGAAAATTAATTTGAGC